>NC_133648.1:108501345-108736054 GCF_009905375.1 Apium graveolens | reverse complement strand
TGGTGTGTGTGTGTGGGTGCTCGAAATATGTTATGAACCGGGAACGCCATATCGCCATAGGACACCTTTGGGCCATGGAGTTTTTGAGAGTCTTACAAAGACCGTGGCTTTATGGCATTGGCTCAATAACAAATATGCTGAGAGCTAAGCCGCGAGTAGCAGCTCTGATTCCAATAGTTTAAGAGCAAGTATGTATTCATAGCATAATTCCAGATGTGAAGAATACTTGTCTTATAGGCTATATGTACTAAAAGTGGTATACAACCTGAACAAAAGGAATCATCTAAGTGATGAGATCAAATAGCATGTAATAATAGCTGAATATGCAGGACAGTGATATTGCATTATAGATAATAAAAAGAACGACAAAAAGCCAAATAATCAATAAGTAACAATAAATCATTAAAATTAGGACCTCACAGTTTGCTCAAATACAAATCACTCAAGTCAGTCTCCAGAACAAAAATCTTTTAAATTATAATTATTACAGTTTCTCATACATGCATATACTCTCAAGCTAAAATTATTTAAAACAGGACATACCTACACACGATAAGAGAAAAACAAGACAAATTACAAAAATCATTAACAGTGATCAAGTTTTGTTAGTAAGAAAAAATCCAAATAGAACTTTTAAATAGCCAGACACCGAGATATAATTATAAACTAATTAAAAGTCCCAACCTCCAACAATTTCATAGCATCTAACCTACTCACCTCCAAAGGAGTAACAACATCACATATGCTAATCAACACAATTCATCACATAAGACTTTAGAAGCAACATTACACTAAATGATCCATCAAAATAGATATTTTCAGCTTATAGGTCACATTTATAATTATAACTTATAACCATCATTAAATAATCAAAACAATGTAATTTACCACCATTACTATCACACAATACTTCACAAACAAGACAATCCAGTCATAAATATTATTCATCAGAAAGCAGCAAGGAAAACTCACATTGGCACAGAAACACCCGGACCAGTCCGAATCCCATTAACCTCCTCATTCTTCACTTCTCTCTTAACCGAAACCTCATCAAAACCACCTCGCTTACTTTCACCGTCCACATCCACATCCTCCTCCTTAACCTTATCCCCAAACCTCCTCCTCTCCTTCCTCACCTCTCTCTTCTCTCTCTCCTCTCCATCCTCAAACCTCTTCCTCTCTCTCCTCTCATCTCTTCCTCTCCATCCTCAAAATCTCTTCCTCTCTCTCCTCTCATCTCTCTCATTTCTCTCCTCTCTCTCCTCTCCATTAACATCCTCAAACCTCTTCCTCTCTCTCTTCTCCTCCGAAACCCTAACTCTCTTCTCATCGAACCTCTCCTCTTCGCTACCTCCTCTCTCCTTTCGCTTACTCAAATTCACATCAAAAACTCTCTCTCTACTCCTCTCTCGCTCATCTCGCGACTCGTAAGATCTCTCTCGACGCTCGCGATCGCTCTCATCGGTCGTTTCTCGATCTGTGCTTGTCGTCGTCATCTCGAGATTTGTGCTTGGAGCTGTGGTGCTTGTGATGGTGATCTCTATCGCGATCGGAATCTTTGTGTCGCCGACTCGATTTCTCTTTTTCCGATTGCTTATCCATTAACCCTAGGTTTTTCAACACACACTTCGCCTCCAAAATGATGCTAGGGTAATTTATAGGGCGTGTTTGCTGTGTGTATCTACTTTGAGGATTTCGAGTTATGTAGGATTTACCCCCGGTGGACTCGAGCCACAAAATTTATAAAAATTTAAGTGTTAAATCGAAATGTTTTTGAGAAATTTAATTCATTAGATATATCAGTATTATGATGCAAAAATATAAGCAATCTTAAATTGAAATTACTACCTATGAGCTATGATTGACTTAAGCATACTAAAATTACTAATTTATCCATAATTGCTATTTGCGGGATTTAATCGCATATAAATTGGTTGTTATAAATAGTGAACATTTTATTTAATTTCAAATATAGTTAACACTAGTTTATAATCCGTGCAATGCACGAATTATTTTTAGTATTATATAATTTTGGTTAACATTATTTTTAATTAAAAATTTAAGATAAGAATTTGTTCATTCTTATTATTTTATTTTAATCCAATCCATATAAAAGTATATTTATTTTGTTTTAATTATTTTTTGATTTTAATTTTATTTTATCTTGAATTAGTTGTATAAATAGCTTTTAGTCGAGATGAATAGTTTTTTCCATAGGTAACCCGCAGCCGCCACCTTGGTGTACACTGGGTAAACCCCGCGGGTTCACGCAATAGCCTGCAAACCACAAAACACGTGAACCAAGATAAACCGCATTAAAGCGACAGACTCTGACTCATGAGGCATAATCATAAATTCTCCTCCCGTGAGATTCGAACCTGTGAGTTTATATTATTTTATTTTAGTACGGCGCTATTAACTAACATATTATTTCTAGTTATGTTTAAATAAAATAGTATGAATATTACATACTTTGAAAAAACCCGTAATTATATAAGTCGTTATATCAATGAAATCCAAATAATTATATTTAATTTATTTTTAGTTTTATTTTAGCCCGCATTTAATATTATTGATTTAGCCTGTACGGGTATTAAATTTTATTTTATTTTATTTTAACTCGATATCATTATATTTATCAATAAATTATCTTTCAATTTAAGTTTTTTAAGCCTAGGTTAATAATATTTTTTTAACCGCGTCTGTAATATTTATTAAATTATTTTAGCTCGATGCGACAAATCCAACCCGTGTGAAAGCCCAAAATAAACCTTTTAATTAAATTATGCTCAAACTAATACTGTGTTGGTATACACCATAAGTGTATACTGTGTTGTGCAAGACATGCATGTACATAATAAGACTAAGTCATCTTGACAACCCTAAGAATAAGTTTATTGTACAAGGACATGCATGTACTATAACAATACTAAGTCAATTTGACAACCCTAAGTAAGTTGTATAATAATCTAAGTTTGCATTTTGTATTGTATCACTTAAGTGTGTACAAGTGTAATTAGATTAGACTGGAGTATTATTTTGTAAACAGTTCAAGCCTTAAGAATAAACTCTGGAAGAAGATCATGAAGATCATGCCTCAGAGAAAGTGTGAAGAAACTTGAAGTTGAATAAATCTGTTTAGGGAAAAACATTTTAAGTCAAGAAATCTACAAGTCACAGATTTTGTGTTATAGAGAAGTCATTCGAGAACTCCAAAATGACTTATCGAGAAGTCAAAGAAAAGCTACTAGAAAACTCAGAGATATCGACAAGCCATATTGAAGACATGAAAATTGGAGATATTCGACAAGTCATTTCCTCACAAGAGAACTCTAAGATATCGAAAAGTCAAAATATCACTAGAGATCTCTGAGATATCGATAAGTCAAAATATCACTAGAGATCTCTGAGATATCGATAAGTCAATTTGTCATTAAAGAACTCAGAGATATCGATATGTCAAAGTGAAGACATGAAGATGAGAGATCTCGACAAGCCAAATTCTCTTATAGAGAACTCAGAGACTTCGATAAGTCAAACAACTATAGATTAATTAGAGATCTCGATAAGTCATTATATTTATCAAGATGTCGAGTTCTCTATATGACTAACTGGAGATCTCGATGTAAAGCTCAAGTACAGAATGCAGATCAGTTTAATATCCAAGATTATCAATCAACAAACAAATCAATCACTGATTTGAAAAATCTACAAAAGCAGCTTGAAGAGTACAAGATCAAGGGTCAAGATTAACTGGCAAAGTAAAGTCACAGTCAGGCAAGATTAGTAAAGATACACTAAGCTATAAATAGAAAGATTTGGTTATCCAAAAATAGGGTTTAGTACATGTTATGTCATGCTGTGTAAAAAACAGTGTTTACTATTTTATAAAGTAAACATTGGATGCTTTGTTCAAAAAGTAAGAAATAAATCTAAAATTTCTTGTAACTCTCAAGAGAGAAACTGAGTTCTTAGCTTGATTTGTAGCAGGGTAGAATCTCCAGTCATGTTCCTTGAGCACCCACTATCCAAATACCAAAGATTCTTTCTATTTCCCTGTACACAACAAAATCAAATCAAGTTAATTTTGGTACCCAAGTTTCCTTGGGTCCCGCTTTGTTAGCCTTTTTCTTAGGTTTCTTAGGCTTTTCCTCATTTGACTTAGGTAATTAAGATTCAACTTTGGTCATTTGAGTAGAGCTTTGAAAACCATTCATCATAACAGAATTATCATGCATAGGCTGGTTAACATGGAAATGCATATTTTGTACAATTTTGTTATTCCAGTAAGGCATGCTAAATGACATTTGAGGCAAACTAAATGCAGAATAGTAAGGATTTTGTGCAAATGGCATATTAGCAAATTGTGCATTCAAATTATGTGTAGGCATAGCATTCACATGCATTGTGGGCATGTTGGGAAATGATGGAGGTGCAGACATGGGTGCAGGCATATCAAGTTTGCAATTAACAAACAAATGATTAACACTATCATACTTCACACAGATTTTTATAGGTGCATATTTAGCAGGTGTGTAGTTGTTATGTTTGTTAATTCCTACTTTCTCATTCCTATTATTTTTCCTTTTAGATTCTGCTTTAACCTCAATCTTCTCTAATCTGTCATTCAACTCCTTCATTGACAGGTGCCCCACATTGACTCTCTTATTTTCTTTCACTTGACTTATTTCTCCTGGAACAAAGTTTTGGGAAACTGATCCATATTTCTCATTTAACTTAGCTAGCTTGACATTTCTAACTGGTTTCCTTTCACTCGACGAATGTGGTTCTTTGTCTTTCGACGGATAATTCTTTTGATCATTCGACGGATAATCTTCATTATCCGTCGAATCCACATCCGTTGAAAGTCCTTCTTCCAAGTTATGATTCAGTTTCTCCTTGCTCTATTTCCAGGCTTCTTCACAGAAAGACTTTATATCTTGAACTTTAGTAATTTGAGCATGGATATCTCTAGATGATTTTCAAGTCTTAATTACTTCATGTTCTCGTTCAAGCTGCTTTCTTAAAATCTCCTCTTTCTTTAAGGATTCAGTCAATTCTTCCTTAGAAATTCTACACTCTATTTTTAATTTTTCAAACTCAATAAATTGAGTTTCTAACACAACATTTCTTTCACTCAAAAATAAATTATTATCTTTAATCCTGTTATTTTCCTTGGTGAGTGACTTAAGTGTAACACGCGAATTATACAATTCTGTAGACAAGTTATTTATAGCTTTATAACACTCATCTTTAGAAAGATGTGCTAGGTTAGTGGTAATTACCTGATTGCTTGAAGAACTGACCTCTGCTTTATTTGATTTGGCCATTAGGGCTAGGTTGACATAGCTTGGTTCCTCATCATCATTTTCCCCATCTGCTGTCCAGTCATTTTCCTGAGTCAAGAAGGCTATTTCCTTTTGTTTGAGCAATTCAAAATACTTCTTCTTATAATCAACAGGCTCAAACTTCTTTTTCTCAGAATTAGACTTTCTGCATTTATTTGCAAAATGACCACTCAAGCCACATTTAAAACACTTGAATTTGGATTTATCCACCATGTTTCTATTTGGCTTGGTTGCTCCAAAATTCTTCTTGAATTTGATCTTGGAAAATCTTCTTGAAAGGAAAGCTAGATGTTCATTTATATCTTCCATTTCATCTTGACTAAGATGATCTTCAAGTTCAGCTACTAGCCCTTTTCCTTTGCCTTCACAAACCATGGAGTTTGGTATAGATTCCACAGCTTCAACCTTCATCTCTTTCCCTCTCTCATGCTCAGCTACCGGTGTTATAGATCCTCCCTTCTTCCTTCCTTTATCTATTTGCTCATCTTGTTCTAGCTCAAGTTCCTAAGTCTTTAGAATCTCATACAGTCTCTCCAAGGTAAACTCCTTGTAATCCTGTGAGTTTTTGAGAGAGACAGTCATAGGCTTCCATTCCTTTGATAGAGATCTAAGGAACTTCAGGTTTGAATCTTTTGTCTGATAGACTCTTCCATGCAGCTTCAGTGCATTTAACCATTTTTGAAACCTGTTAAAGATGTCACTTAAAGATTCACTATCTTCACAATGAAAATGCTCATACTTCTGGATTAAAAGTTGCATCTTGTTTTCCCTCACTTGCTCAGTTTTATCACATATAATTTGAATAGTATCCCAAACATCTTTAGCAGTCTTGCAGTTTATTACATTGTCAAACATATCTCCATCAAGACCATTGAACAAAATTTTCATAGCCTTCTTATCTTTGTGTACTTGCTCAATGTCTTCATCCGTCCATTCTGCTTGTGGCTTTGGGACACTTTGCTCATTACCTATAGCACCTTCATTATCTGTAGAAGCTCGTACGGGAACATTAGGGCCTTTCTCAATGCAATCAACATACCTTTCATCTTGAGAGAGAAGATGTAGGTGCATTTTCACCTTCTAATGGTGTTAGTTGTCTTTGTCCATAAATGGAATTTGTTAGATATATTTGATAATGTCATGGCTAATATAATTTATGTTTAGATTTCAGTTCTTACTTAACAGGACAAATCAGTACTTAACTGTTGATCAGTACTTATACTGGAAGTCAGGACTTAAGGATGTCAGTACTTATATTATCAGGAGATAATCATCAGAAGTTAGATATCAGAACTTAAGTGCTGAAGGACGATCAGATAAGGAAAGTAGCTGATTAAAGGAAAGAAGATCGAGATAAACATAAGAAGAGATATGCATGAAGAAGGAGTTCCTTGAAGAATGGAATACTTGGAAGAAAATATATCTGATTGATATATTTTAGGAAGCAGAATTATATTCCATATCAATTAGCGATTATCTTGTAACTGTGTAGTATATAAACACAGACATAGGGTTTACACTATAAGTGTTATCATATTCGAGAAGATTATTTATTGTAACCCTAGCAGCTCTCGTGATATTTGCTCATCACTGAGAGGTAACAGTTCCATATTGTAACAGAGTTTATTGTTTCAATAAAGTTTGTTTTCTGTTACTTAATATATTAAAGTTTGATTTGATTGTATTTTACACTGTATTCACCCCCTCTACAGTGTGTGTGACCTAACAAGTGGTATCAGAGCTAATCTGTTAACACACATACAGTTAAAGATCCAAACACAATCATGTCTGACACAGAAACTCCAACTAAGCCTACTAAAACTGAAGAACCTCCAAAGACACAAATTCAAAGTCGGTATGAGACTATCAGAGTTCCCATACTAAGACCATCTGAATATCCCATATGGAAGGTAAGGATGACCATGTTCCTGGAAGCAACAGATCCAGAATACCTTGATAGAATCAAGGAAGGGCCTCACAAACCAACCAAGCTCGCTGTTGCAGTTGCAGGTGAAGCAGCAAAGACCGTACCAAAGGAGAAAAGTGATTATACTGCTGAAGATATAGCATCAATTGCTAAGGATGCTAAGGTACGACACTTACTGCATAGTGCCATTGATAATGTAATGTCAAACAGGGTAATCAACTGCAAGACTGCTAAGGAGATATGGGATGCTCTGGAAACAAAGTGTCAGGGAACTGACACAATTAAGAAGAACAGGAAGACAATACTCACTCAAGAGTATGAACATTTTGACTCAAAGACTAATGAGTCATTGAATGATTTATATGATAGATTTGTCAAACTTTTGAATGATTTGTCATTGGTTGATAAAGAGTATGATCTTGAAGATTCAAACCTTAAATTCCTGTTAGCTCTTCCTGAATGCTGGGATTTGAAGGCAACGACAATAAGAGACAACTACAATCTTGATGAAACAACTCTTGATGAAATCTATGGAATGCTCAAGACTCATGAACTTGAGATGGAACAAAGAAGCAAGAGGAAAGGGGGAAAGTCAAGGACAGTTGCTGTAAGTCATATGTCATAGGCCTATTTGTATATTCGAGGATTTAACTTAACTCAAATAAGAATGTAATAAGTAAATAGTGGATCTACCGTCAGAGAGATCTCGCAAAGTAATATCTGTCAAAGGATTCAGAAATAAGGTTCATGTACAGACTCGAGGAATTAATTCACTGGAAGAAGTTCAAGAAATTGATCATGCCTCAGTGATATAAATCAAGATCGTGGATTTAATCAAGTGACAGAGATCTCGTCAGAGTATCATAAATTACAAGGATTTAGTCTGAAGAAAATCAAGAGTATCAAAGTCAAGACATGAAGAAACGTCACGGAAGTTAGTCACTTTTGAACCAGACAGTACATCGAGTGTCAACATTGAAGTGGTGGAATTGATTCATAACTGACAGTGATTTTCATAAGATTTTCAGAAGAATGGTTGCTGCTCAAGGTTAGTATTAATTCTCTATTAATTAATTAAGTCATATAATTTAATTAAGAAAATAAATTATATCTGCAAAGATTAATTTATTGATTAATTGAATTAATTGATTAATTAATTCAGAATTAATATTAAGGTTTTTCAGAATTTTTAATTGGTTAAAATCTGTTTTAATTCCAAAAAGACAACTGATTGTATTAGTATGACAATCGGTATGACAATCAATAGTCATACCGAAAGTCATGCTAATTCAGTTGATTGTCTTACCATAATTATTATTAGATTAAAATCACTTATTAATTCAGCAAAAACAATCTATTTGAACTACTATGACAATCGGTATGACAATTAATTGTCATACCGAAAGTCTTGCTAGTTCATTCTGATTGTCTTGCTAGCTCTAAAGATAGTCCTACCGATTGTCTTACTGAGCCAAAGGATTGTCATGCCAGCTCTATTTTCATTCAGCTGAATTGATTAAAAGAAGAAGAAGCATTCATTCTTCATCATCCAACAATACAGAACCCGAGAACAAAAGAAAAAGAAGCAGAACAATATTTCATCTTCTCTGCAAAACTTCAAGATCAATTTCTAGATTGTAAAGTTAAATCCAATCAACTAGAAATCTTTATCTTGTTCTTGTGTAACAATCTAGCGGATCAAAATCTCTAGAACTTAATCTCAAATTGCATTTAGCATTTGATTCTAATTATTACGAAAATAGAAAAAGTTCATGTCGAATTTATTCTAGATTTGTGATAATTAATTTGAGATTAATTCCTTGTAATCGATACAGTTGTTGTAACACCTTTCAAGTTTAATAATATTTTTATTTAACTTGAATTTTGTTTCATATTTTTTATTCCGCATTTATTCGATTATTCAGTACTGTTTATATTCAACCCCCCCTTCTACAAACACATTGGGACCTAACAATTGGTATCAGAGCCTTCTGATTAACGAACAAATCAAGATCCTAGACTTTTGTGATTTTTCAACTCCTTGAATTTTTATTCATTCAAAAATTCATAATGACTTCACAAAAAGTTGGAACCGTTAAAATTCCACAATTTGATAAAGAGAATTATATTATGTGGAAGAAGAAGATGCTCTTGTTTTTACAAGTGGCAAATCCCAAATATTCAAACTTGTTAAAGAAGGGGATAAAAACTCCGATGGTTATTGAACCGGAGGTGATAATAGATGATGTTGTGATCACCAAAGCCAGAACCTATCCTAAAGATCCTGAAGATTTTACTCATGATGAAAAGGAAGAAGCCTCCTTGGATGCCAGCCTTCAATTAATTTTAATTGATTTCCTTGATCCCTTGATGAACAGACATGTGATGAACTGTAAAAATTCCAAACACATGTGGGAAACTATTGAGGTGATCAATGAATGCACAGAGGAAGTTAGGGAGAACAAGTTGGAGATCCTAACCTCTGAGTATGAATATTTTAAATCAAATCCAGGAGAAGGAATTACTGAAGTGTTTGAGAGGTACAATGCGTTGATCAATAACCTGAACATAAATGGGAAATATTATTCAATTAGGGAGGTCAACAAAAAGTTCCTTTTAACACTGCCAACTCATCTTGAACATAGAATCACTGCCATTAGAGAAGCTAGAGATCTGAGTAAGATTTCTTTGGACAGGCTTTATGGAGTGTTAAAAACCTATGAGTTGGAGCAGATTCAACAGAAGGAAGTCTACGGGAAGGATAGAATGGTCAGCACATCTACTGCACTTGTAGCTGAAGGTCAACAACAACAGCAATCTCAACAATTGGAGAGAATGGTACAGTATTCCAAGGCTGAGGAAAATATGTTAGTAGCAGAATATGATCCTCCTACTACAAATCAATCAAGTGATGATTTTTATTCCTTGGAAGAGCTGGAGCAATTGGAAGACGAGTCAATGGCCCAAATTGTCAAGAGATTCTCCAATGTCAGATTCAGGAGGAATCCCAAGCTTAAGTACAAGTCCAACTACAACAAATTCCAGAAAGGTGGATCTTCATCCTCTAACACCAGCAGTGGTGGATACCAAACGGGGATGGTTGATCGGGGCACCATTAGATGCTATAACTGCAATGAGTTGGGACACTTTGCCACAGAATGCAGGAAGCCAAAACAAGTAAGGAAGAACTCTTATGATTCAAATCAGAAGAGTAACTCTGAAAGGGCTTATCTGGCAAAGGGAAGAAGCTGGGATGATACTGACAGTGAAGATGAAGAAGAAGGAAATCTTGCTCTTATGGCTATTTGTTAGGAATGTATGTGCATTAGTTTGATGATATGTTTAACAAAATACTTAAGTAGAAATTTAGTGTCTGTAGCCTCAACGGATAAGACCACTTTGGCTATCCGTTGATGGTGTAGCTTTACTTAGAAATAAGTCTAGTGTTGTAGCATATTTCAGTCTCTGTATTTAAAATGTAATTCTTGGAAGTTGAGAGAAACTATGAGTCATGTTGAATACTAGATGATATGCAGATAGGAAGGCCAATTGTAAATACTTCATGCCTTGTAATTTTGTATAAGTGAAGTGGTATCAACGGATGACTTAAAGACCTTCAACGGATGAGAAGCTAAACTTCAACGGATGTCTCTAAAGCTTCAACGGATAAAGTCATCAACAAATAACATCCTTCAACGGATGAGTGCATCAACGGATGAAAGCTTCAATGGATAACATCCTTCAACGGATGAGTGCATCAACGGATGAAAGCTTCAACGGATAACATCCTTCAACGGATGAGTGCATCAACGGATGAAAGCTTCAACGGATGTTCTGATGATTAGCCGTTGATAAGGGGTAGTTGTACCTACAAACAGAGGCACATGGGTTGATAGAGACAACTGAGATGTGGTAGCCGAATTTCAGGAACAACAGAAAAAGCAGCCGTTCTTCTCTAGTACAAAGATGCAATAGTCAACAAAGTACTGGAGTGAACAGGAAAAGAAGCAAGTGAAGATCTTATTTTATTACTGTATTTTATATTGTTCTTCACTTGTACACTTGGTAATATATAAACCAAGTAGAAGCTAGTAATTAGATGAGAGATTTTCCAGAGCTGTTTAGAAAAATATTGAGAGAAAATTCATCTAGTTTGTACTAGGATGCAGCTGTGATCAACATTGTTTAATCACAGATTTTCTAAAATACCATCTCTGGTGGAACAACAAATCCACCAGAAAAGTTTTTAAGGTCTGTTGTGTTCTTTACATTTGTGCTTGAATATATATCTGTCTGTATTAGCTTAAAGCAATTCACACACTTGTTCTTCTTGAACACACAACTTTCATAAACTGCTCAAAACTTGAAAAAGTTTTGAGATTTACATTCAACCCCCCTTCTATAAATCTCATTGTTAGTCCACTAGGAATAACAATTGGTATCAGAGCAGGCTCTTGACATACAAAGAGTTTAAAGATCTTGGAATCTAACAAAGATGAGTAAGAAGGATATTGGAGTAAAGATCCCAGTTCTTGACAAAGACAGTTATCACCATTGGAAGGTGAAAATGCACCTTCATCTACTCTCCCAAGATGAAGGTTATGTAAACTGCATTGAGAATGGTCCTCACATTCCCCACAAAGTAGCAACAGTTGCTACAGCCACAGTTGCTGTTGGTCAATCCATTCCAAAACCTAGAGCAGAATGGACAATGGAAGACACAGAAGAAGTCCACAAGGATAAGAAGGCTATGAACATTTTGTTTAATGGTCTTAACATGGATATGTTTGATAATGTGATAAATTGCACAACTGCCAAAGAGGTTTGGGACACAGTTCAACTACTGTGTGAAGGTACAGAACAAGTGAAAGAAAACAAAATGCAGCTTCTCATTCAACAGTATGAATACTTTCATTTTGAAGAAAATGAATCTTTAAATGAAACATTCAATAGGTTCCAAAAGCTGTTGAATGGACTGAAGCTGTATGGAAGAGTGTACCAGGTGAAGGATTCAAATCTTAAATTTTTAAGATCCTTGCCAAAGGAATGGAAACCCATGACTGTCTCCTTAAGAAACTCTCAAGATTATAAGGACTTCACTCTTGAAAGATTGTATGGAATCTTGAAGACTTATGAACTAGAGCTGGAACAGGATGAGGTATTGGAGAAGGGGAGAAAGAAAGGAAGTTCAGTTGCATTGGTAGCTGAAGATGAGAGGAAATGCAGACAAGAAACTGCGAGATCTACATCAAACTCCAAAGATGGTATAAGAAATCAGGAATCAAGCAAGGGGAAAGAGCAAGTTGCTGAAAATGAAGACAACTCCAGCCAAGATGACTCAGATGGTATTGATGAGCATCTTGCATTTCTGTCCAGAAGATTTGCAAAGATGAAATTCAAGAAAAACACTAGAGCCACTAAACCTCACAAAAACACTGTGGACAAATCCAAGTTCAAGTGTTTCAATTGTGGTATAAGTGGACACTTTGCAGGTGAGTGCAGAAAGCCAACTTCTGAAAAGAAGAAATTTGAACAAGTAGATTACAAAAAGAAATATTTTGATCTACTCAAGCAAAAGGAGAGGGCTTTCATTACTCAAGAAAGGGACTGGGCAGCTAATGGAGATGAAGAGGATGAAGATGTGGAGTATGTCAACCTTGCTCTCATGGCTGATTCTGAAGAAAATGAAGTTAGTTCATCAAGCAATCAGGTAATCACTACTGACTTAACACAGCTTACTAAAGAAGAGTGCAATGATGCTTTTAATGACATGTCTACCGAATTGTATCATTTGCGTGTGTCTCTCAAATCTCTTGCTAAAGAAAATAGTAGGATTAGAGAGAACAATCTGTTTTTAAGTAATAGAAATGCTTTGTTAGAAGATAAGATGATTGACCTAGAGAAAACAAAGTTGCATTGTATATCTGTTGAAAATGAACTAGCTGAATCTGTTAAGAAAGTAGAAATACTTTCCAATCAATTAGAGAAAGAGCAAGAGGTGATTAAAGCCTGGAAGACATCTAGGGATGTAAGTGCTCAAATTGCTAAGGTCCAAGGAATTGAATCATTCTGTGAAACTGCCTGGGATAAAAATAAAAAGAAACTGGAATTAATTGATGGGCTGTCAACGGATGTGGAATCAACGGATGATGAAAGTTATCCGTTGAAGGAAGAAAAGGAGCATCCGTTGAAGGTTCCTCAATCAAAACAGGCAGATGTTTCTAAAAGAGAGAATCTAAAGAAACTCAACAAAAAGTTTGGTTCAACTTCAAAGAACTTTGTCAAAGAAGAAGCAAGCACATCCAAAGATGTCAGTAAGGTGAATGTAGGGCACATGACCTTAGAACAGTTAAATAATAGGCTAAAGATGGTTGAGGATAAAAAGGAATCTAAAAGAAAATCCAACAGAAATGGGAAGGTAGGAGTTAATAAACACAACAATTACACACCTGATAGGTATGCTCCTAGAAAAAGCTGTGTGCATTGTAGTAGTGTTAATCATCTATCTGCCAGTTGTAAATCCATTAAGAAGACTCCCATAACTGTACCCTCTTCTATGCCTAATATATCTGCATCACCTCTGCATGCTATGCCTGTTATGTCTCAACAAAATCCTTATGCACATTTTGTAAACATGCCATATTTTAACAATCCTTATCTTGCTGCATTTAGTATGCCTCAAATGCCATACAATATGCCCATATGGAATAACATGTTTGCACAATCAATGCCTAATAACTTTACAAGTGTGCTAAATGATTCTGTGACTAACCCTACACCTCAACCAACTACATCTAAGACCAAGGTTGACTCAAACTTACCTAAGTCTAAAGATGCAGGAGGAATGAAGTCTAGGAGAAAGGCTAACAAGAATGGACCCAAGGAAACTTGGGTACCAAAATCAAATTGATTGATTTTATGGTGTGCAGGGAAATGGAAGAAATCTATGGTACTTGGACAGTGGTTGTTCAAGACACATGACAGGAGATTTCTCCCTGCTCACAGAGTTCAAGGAGAGAGCTGGCCCTAGCATAACCTTTGGAGATGACAGCAAAGGGTTTACTATGGGATATGGCTTGATTTCAACAAGGAATGTCATCATTAATGAAGTTGCATTAGTTGATGGTCTCAAGCACAATTTACTGAGCATCAGTCAACTATGTGATAGAGGGAATACAGTTTCCTTCAATTCTGAAGCCTGTGTTGTCACTAGTAAGAAAGACAACAAAGTGGTTCTAACTGGAGTTAGAAAAGGAAATGTGTACATAGCTGACTTCAACTCTACAGATGCAGAATCCATTACTTGTCTCTTCAGCAAAGCAAGCACAGTTGAAAGTTGGCTATGGCACAAGAAGCTATCTCACTTGAATTTCAAGACAATGAATGATCTAGTAAAAAAGGACTTAGTTAGAGGAATCCCTCTAGTTGAATTCTCAAGGGATGGTTTGTGTGATGCTTGTCAGAAAGGCAAACAAAGGAAAGCATCATTCAAAAAGAAGCTTGAAACAACAATTGATGAACCATTACAGCTGCTACATATGGATTTGTTTGGACCAGTCAATGTATTGTCTATTGCAAGAAAAAGATATTGCTTAGTGATTGTAGATGATTTCTCAAAGTTCTCATGGGTCTATTTTCTTGGATCAAAGGATGAAGCAAGTGAAATCATTATCAATCACATCAGGCAAGTCAACAATCATCCTGACTTGAAGGTTAGAAATATCAGGAGTGACAATGGAACTGAATTCAAGAATTTGACATTAAGGCTGTTCTGTGAAGAAAATGGAATCATGCATGAGTTCTCAGCTCCAAGAACACCTCAGCAAAATGGGGTTGTTGAAAGAAAGAACAGATCTTTAATTGAAGCTGCCAGAACAATGCTTGAAGAATCAAAGTTACCAACATATTTCTGGGCTGAAGCTGTTAATTATGCCTGCTTCACTCAGAATATTTCTTTGATCAATCAAGCTAAAGGCATGACTCCTTATCAGTTGTTCAAGAGAAGAAAACCAACTCTAAACTTTCTTCATGTCTTTGGATGTAAATGCTTTATACTGAGGAATCAATCTGACCATAAAGGGAAGTTTGATGCAAAGGCTGATGAAGGGATATTTGTTGGTTACTCAGCTGGAAAATCTTATAGGGTCTACAATCTAAGAACCAATATTGTTATGGAATCTGTGCATGTTGTGTTTGATGATAAAAAGATTGATGGACTAACAGATGAGGGACATAATGAGAGACTCAAATTTGACAACATTGAGATATATTGTGATGATAGTGAAGAGGAGACTGATGGAGATGACACTTCAAAAGGGATTCAAAACATGCCTTTGGATAATGCACAAAATACTGCATCCGTTGATAGAGGCAATGCAGTATCCGTTGAAAGACATAGTGCATCATCCGTTGAAGTACAAAATGAAGCATCCGTTGATCATAGTTCATCAACGGATAATCGATTTACATCATCAGTTGATAGAACTCCAAGTTCCCTGCAAAGGACCAACAACTCAGGGGGAGTTTCAACTAGTCAACACTCTGTCTCACATCATGACAATACTGAGGCCACCTCATCTAGAGCACATCTTCCACCACAAAGGAAATGGACCAAGAATCATCCCTTTGAACTGATCATTGGTGATGCATCATCTAAAGTGCAAACAAGAAAAGCCACTCAAGATGAATGTCTGTATAGTAGTTTTCTGTCTCAGGAGGAACCTAAGAAAGTGGAAGAAGCTCTATTGGATCCAGATTGGATATTAGCTATGCAGGAAGAGCTGAACCAATTTGAGAGAAACCAAGTATGGAAGCTGGTACCCAAACCAAAGAACAAGAGTCCTATTGACACAAAGTGGGTATTCAGAAACAAGATGGATGAAAATGGCATTATCATAAGGAATAAAGCCAGACTGGTTGCTAAAGGCTATTCTCAGCAAGAGGGAATAGATTTTGATGAAACATATGCTCCTGTTGCAAGACTTGAAGCCATCAGAATATTTCTAGCCCATGCAGCCCATGCCAATTTCAAAGTCTATCAAATGGATGTCAAGAGTGCATTTCTAAATGGGAAATTAGAGAAAGAAGTCTATGTAAGTCAACCTCCAGGATTTGAAGATCCAAATTTTCCAGACTATGTGTATTATCTGTTGAAAGCACTCTATGGACTGAAGCAAGCACCTAGAGCCTGGTATGAAACCTTATCAAAATTTCTTTTGGAGAATCACTTCACTAGAGGTACTGTTGATAAAACTCTCTTCTTTAGGGATGTTAATGGCTCTAGTATACTTGTTCAAATTTATGTAGATGACATAATATTTGGCTCTATAGATGATAAACTTTGCAAAAAGTTTGCTAAGCTAATGCAAAGTAATTATGAAATGAGCCTAATGGGAGAACTAACCTATTTTCTTGGTTTACAAGTTAAACAAGTTAGTGATGGAATTTTCATTAGTCAAACTAAATATATTTATGATCTTTTAAAGAAGTTTGACTTAATGGAATGTTCATCTGCAAAAACTCCCATGGCCACTGCCACCAAACTTGAATTAAATAAGACTGAAAGGTCTGTGGATATTACAAGTTATAGAGGCATGGTTGGTTCACTTTTATATTTAACTGCTAGCAGATCAGATATAATGTTTGCTACATGTCTATGTGCTAGATTCCAAGCTGATCCTAGGGAGTCTCACTTAATTGCTATCAAAAGGATTTTCAGATATCTCAAGGGTACACCAAATTTAGGTATTTGGTATCCTAGAGAATCTGGCTTTGATCTAATTGGTTATTCAGATGCAGACTATGCAGGTTGCAAAATAGATAGGAAAAGTACAACAGGCTCCTGCCAATTCCTGGGAAACAAGCTTGTATCATGGTTTAGCAAAAAGCAAAATTCAGTCTCTACTTCTACAGCTGAGGCTGAATACATTGCTGCTGGAAGTTGCTGTTCTCAAGTGTTATGGATGAGGAACCAACTCCTTGACTATGGACTTCATGTTGATAGAATTCCTATCTTTTGTGACAACACAAGTGCCATAGCCATAACAGAGAATCCTGTGCAGCACTCAAGGACCAAGCACATTGATATCAAGTACCACTTCATTAGGGAGCATGTCATGAATGGTACAGTGGAACTACATTTTGTTCCAAGTGAACAACAAATTGCTGACATATTTACCAAGCCACTTGATGAATCAACATTCACAAGATTGGTAAGTGAGCTAGGTATGCTTAATTACTCTTAAAATTCATGTCTTTATTGCAATTTGAATTGAAGCCTGAAATATATTAGTTGCTAAGAACAAATTTGACTTTTAACATAGTTTATTCCATCAACGGATGTTCCCTATCCGTTGAAAGTCAAAATTGCTCTATCAACGGATAGTCATTATCCGTTGAAAGACAAATACATTTCTGGAATTTTTATCCGTCAACGGATAAAACTGAAGTACCTTTCAATGGATGACAATTTGCCTTATCCGTTGAAATGTCACATCAATTGATTCAGGTGTTTAACAGCCGTTGATTCTATTCTCTTAACCGTTGATACTCATACATACATCTGTATGTATTGGTTTTAAAGGTAGTTTTTAGAATACTTACAGTTTATTCTTAAACGGCTGAAATTCACTAACGCATATTTATTGATAAATCTTCATTTTATATTTTTGTTTATTAATTTGAGAAAGCATATAAGTCCTTCTGATTGTTCATTTTTACTTTACGCTTTCTTGAAATTTCAAGCATTTACCATTTTCTCTCTGCAAAAACTTCAAGTTATTCTCTGCAATTTCTACTCACAACAATGGCACCAGTCGTGAAGATTATGTCTCAATCTGGGTTCATCTATGAAAAGAACAATTTCATAGCTTTGGTAGAAAAGAATGAAGCCCACTCAGACTATCACAAAATGATGGACTTCATCAAAAACTGTAAACTTAGCTATGCAATGCTGGAAGCCCCAACAATTTTCTGTGAAGTAGTTGAGGAGATTTGGACAACTGCTGAGTTCAACTCCATGGATATGACTATCTCCTTCACTCTCAAAGGTAAAACTCACTGTATTAACTGTGATGATTTACAAGCATGTTTTAAATTGCCTGAGAACAATACCATGACACCACACACTGATAGTGATGTATCCAGCATGTTAGATTCCATAGGTTATTCTCTTAACTCTGCTAATTTAGGGAGTATTAGAAGAAAAGGCCTTAGGAAAGAATGGAGTTTCCTTGGGGATGCCTTTATAAAGGTTTTCTCTGGGAAAATTAGTAATTTTGATGCCATAACTTCATCTCTGGTTAATATGCTCTATATGCTTGTTTCTGATAGGTATTTTAACTTTAGCAACTATGTGATGCCAGAATTAGGTACTAGATTAGGTAACAAAGCTAATAGACCTAATAACATCTATTATGCTAGATTCTTTATGTTATTGGCTAACCATGTTGCTGAAGGTTTAGTCATAATCAATGAGAATAATAAACTCAAGTGCTGGGCACAAGAGAAAAGAGTTCTTGCAGACTTGATGAGAATGGATCTTAACAGCAGTGTGCCATTGGTATATTTACCAATCATGAATGCACCTCAGGTAGGTGAGGTAATTGCTTCTACAACTCCTACTTCTTCCAACCCCTCTATTTCTTTATCTTCTAGTGTGACCATGAAATCTGTGATGCCCCAACAGATTTCTACCAAGGTCACCAAAACTAAACTTTCAAAATCAAAGACAAAGAAATCCACCTCTGTTGTTTCTCAAAAGACAACAGTTGTAACACCAACTATTAACCCTGAGGTGAGTGAACAGGGTGTGAGTGGTGAGGGGAGGGGTGAACATCAAAGAAACCCCCAGGATAAGGAAGGAAAGTTGAGTGCTTCCCAAGCTAGCCAAGCCACAGTTTCTCAAAAAGCTGTGGTGGTTGAAAAGGTATCTAGCACATCCCTAGTAGCATCCTCCCAAAAGGATGTTACTATTGAAAATAGTTCCAAACCAGGAACACAGAACAAACGAGGGAGGGACACTAAAGCCAAACACTCACCAACAAAAGCCTTTATTAGAAGAAAGAAGGCTAGAACCCAATCTTCTACACAGGGTGCACACACTGCACAGATACATCCATCTGTATCTATGCCTTCTCAAACTCAGTTTGATGTGACTCCAATAAATGTGGAGTCACAGCCCCATTCTCTCACAATAATCACACATCAATCACCAAACACTTCATCACCATCTCTGGATGTGGATATGTTATTCCCATCAATTCCTGATTCTCCCTCTTTACAACTCAGGGAGAAGCCCCACTCAAATACAGGTGATCATCATCTCTTGGATGATTTGTTGGATCACCCGCAAATTCTTTCAGATATAATTGAAGGATCTGTGTCACCACATCTCAAATCAATCTACACAGATTCAACAGTTATATCACTTTCAATTTCAACTTCTTTTCCTTCTTCAACGGATATCACTCATCCGTTGACAAGTGGTTGTTCTTCAACGGATAAGCTTAACAGCAGTTATCCGTTGATAACATCAGTTTCACCTTCAACGGATATTCCACATCCGTTGACAGTCTCTACACAAATAACTGAATTAATCCCAAGTGTAGAAGACATGAATACTGTGCAATCACTCTTAGGATTGAGGGAAGGGAGTGACAATTTGAGTGAGAGGCTGGGTTGCTCCCAGGCAAAAGGAGAGATTGAGAGCTCAAAAATGCATGCTATTTCTTCCAGCATGGCAAAAGTAAGTGAGTGGAGTACCACCTTAGTAGGTGAAGGTGAGGGAGTGAGTTGTGTGAGCCAGGGGGAGCCCCTGATGCAAGAACATAGAGAAAAAGAGAGAAAAGCAGGTACAGTAGATACAAGGGTGGAACCAGCCATTGCTAATGAGTCAATGATTGTGGATGATGCTGAAAAGGAAAGACAATTTCAGCAACATTACAAAGCTGTAATTGATAACATTTCCTTGGATGCTGACACTTTTACTCATCCTGTGACAGCCTATCAACTGTTGGCTGCTCAGGGCAATGAGAAAGCAGAAAGGTCACTACATCTAGTGCACACAACAGAATCTCTTCAAAGGGATAAAGCTGCCATTAACAAAATGCCTTCTACAGCTGGTGAGCCATCTGAGGAATTTGGAGCAAATTCTGATGATGATGACTCTATTTCTTTTGATGGAAGCATGAACTTAGGGGGAGATGAAGGCCCTAGTTCAATTCCAAATCTACCTGAATGGGCCTTGACTAAGGAGTATAGATCAGGGGAATTCAATGTCTCTTTAGTCAAACAAATCAACACTATTCAACAGGCCATTCAGAATACTTCACATGCAAGTATCAAGGCTATCCTTCAAGCTCACCTGGACTCACTGCATCTCATGAAGCTGCAACAAGTGAAGCAGAATCTGAGTATGGATGATCTCAGGAAGGATATTGCTGACTTGAAAACCTATACTTCAGAAAAATTGGATTCAGTCATGCCCTATGGTACATTGCAGGACTTGGTTTTGAGATTGAAGAAAGAATCTGTTACTGAAAAACGGTTGGCCAAGTTAGAAGACAGAGTTCAAGTTATTGAAGATTCTGTGGCCACCATTCTTCACAATCAACAATCTCAAACCAGTCTCCTAATGCAGCTGGCAAAAGCACAAGGCTTGACCCCTCTCCTTGATGATAACAAAAAGGGGGAGAGTAAAAGGGAAGGGGAAGGAGAGCCATCTACAAAAGTCAACATATCTAAAGTGCTAGTTCCTGCCATCACTACCTCTCCAATCATTCAAATCAAGGGCAAGCCTGATGGAATTGATTTGATTCAGCTAGCAGCAGCTGAAATTCAAGTGAAAGAGCAAAGGAGGAGAATTGATGAAAGGTTGCAACTGTTGTTTGGTTCTACACAAAACAAATCAACATCTGTGAAATACAGCACAAAAATTGAACCAATCAACATGGAGCTCATGCCAGTAGGGAGTCATAAGGATGGAGAAGCTTCTTCCAAAGAACTACAAGCTATAATTCTCAAGCCCAATGAAAGATCCAATAAGGACTCAACAAAGAATCCTTTAAAAGAAGTGGACTTTCCTCCTCCAAAAGCTGATGAGAACAAGATTTTAGGCAGAAGTATTGCTTATCTCAAAAAGACCATGAATGAGGCTGTAAGGAGAAATAGAGCTATTATCATTAGAGAGGGAAAGAGCATATGTGTGATGCAAGGACATCCCAAATTCTCAATAGCCAAGAAGGAAGAAGACAAGCAATTAAAGGCTGACAAAAGAGCACAAGCAAAGCTTGAACAACAGCTAAAGTCAAGTCTAGTTGAAAAAGAAAAAGGGATTGAAGTCAGGGGTGAAGACAAGACTACAAACCTAGATGAGGTTTTAGGGAGTATATTTGGTGAGAGTGTGGAAGAAAGAGAGGAATGGCAGAAGGGAAACAGAAGAAAGGCCAAGGCACATAGAAGGAGTGGAGATAACACTGAAGTAACCAAATCTATATCTAAACCACTGCCTTCCATACCTGAACCCCTTGTTGTTGATCCCACAATAAACATCCATGGTGAACCAATCATTCCAAAAGAGGAACCTATTGATTGGGACACTATCAAATTGCCTACCTTTCTAACCACTCTTCCACTACCAAAGAAACAGAAAAGAAAACCAAAATCTACACCTCCCATAACCTCTAAAAAATTCACTCAAAAACAAAAACCTAAGCCTAAGTCACCCATTTCTAAAGATGATTATGTTCACATCTGTGACATAAAAGAAATTTCAGACATTGAACTCTATCTGGATGAGCTGGAGGATGTAAGGGGAATAGCTGCCTACAGACAGTTACCAGAGAGATTAGTGTTCAGATATAAAGGAGCTGGGGAAAGAACATGGCCTCTCCACAGGATTCTGGATGAAGGCTACTCTACCTTGATTAGAGTCTATTCAGCTATACAAAAGGATTCTGGCTTTACCAGAACTGCCAAGACTGAAATTCTCAACAAGATAGCCAATATAAGGAAAACTTGGAGGGAGCCCAATGCTTTACCCAGGACTTTACTCATTCAAGAAAGGGAAATGAAAATTCTCAAATCACCTCATTGGTTGATGGAATTTAGAGATGATAAAGGAGTCAGAAGATTTTTCAGACTTGAAGACCAACTCAAGATTGCCAGCAATGAAACTCTCAAAGAAATGCAATCTAAGTTGGATGTCAGTGTTGAAGATGAAGCTGAATTCTTCAGACAACTCCAACTCCAAATTGAGGAAAATGACAAAAGGCTAGGAAAGAAAACCAGGGAACAAAGAAGAAAAAGATGATTTGCTCAGACTAAAGGAGTGTCCTTGGAAACACTGTAAATCTTCAATTATCTCCTAGTACATACACTTTTGCAGCATTTTTAAAATTTCTACTTAGTTTCAATTCATATATCTGTTAAGTGTTTTGTTATCATCAAGTTAACCCTGAATTTATGCCTACAATTCTTATAGACATAAATAGGGGGAGATTGTTAGGAATGTATGTGCATTAGTTTGATGATATGTTTAACAAAATACTTAAGTAGAAATTTAGTGTCTGTAGCCTCAACGGATAAGACCACTTTGGCTATCCGTTGATGGTGTAGCTTTACTTAGAAATAAGTCTAGTGTTGTAGCATATTTCAGTCTCTGTATTTAAAATGTAATTCTTGGAAGTTGAGAGAAACTATGAGTCATGTTGACTACTAGATGATATGCAGATAGGAAGGCCAATTGTAAATACTTCATGCCTTGTAATTTTGTATAAGTGAAGTGGTATCAACGGATGACTTAAAGACCTTCAACGGATGAGAAGCTAAGCTTCAACGGATGTCTCTAAAGCTTCAACGGATAAAGTCATCAACGGATAACATCCTTCAACGGATGAGTGCATCAACGGATGAAAGCTTCAACGGATAACATCCTTCAACGGATGAGTGCATCAACGGATGAAAGCTTCAACGGATAACATCCTTCAACGGATGAGTGCATCAACGGATGAAAGCTTCAACGGATGTTCTGATGATTAGCCGTTGATAAGGGGTAGTTGTACCTACAAACAGAGGCACATGGGTTGATAGAGACAACTGAGATGTGGTAGCCGAATTTCAGGAACAACAGAAAAAGCAGTCGTTCTTCTCTAGTACAAAGATGCAATAGTCAACAAAGTACTGGAGTGAACAGGAAAAGAAGCAAGTGAAGATCTTATTTTATTACTGTATTTTGTATTGTTCTTCACTTGTACACTTGGTAATATATAAACCAAGTAGAAGCTAGTAATTAGATGAGAGATTTTCCAGAGTTGTTTAGAAAAATATTGAGAGAAAATTCATCTAGTTTGTACTAGGATGCAGCTGTGATCAACATTGTTTAATCACAGATTTTATAAAATACCATCTCTGGTGGAACAACAAATCCACCAGAAAAGTTTTTAAGGTCTGTTGTGTTCTTTACATTTGTGCTTGAATATATATCTGTCTGTATTAGCTTAAAGCAATTCACACACTTGTTCTTCTTGAACACACAACTTTCATAAACTGCTCAAAACTTGAAAAAGTTTTGAGATTTACATTCAACCCCCCTTCTGTAAATCTCATTGTTAGTCCACTAGGAATAACACTATTGATGGAAATGCTTCATCGTCAAGAATAGAGGTAAAACTTTCTGACGCTGAAATGGTTTATCATCTAAGAGGCAACTTAGATAATGCACATCGTGATAATGAACTGTTAAGTTTACAGATCAAAGACCTTGAGAAAGAGGTCAATGAATTAAGACTTGTGCATATTAATCAAGACAAGTTAAAAGAACAAGTATCTTTTCTAGAGAATAGAGTTGACTGTTATAGAAAACTCGAAACTATTCTCAAAGACAAGATCACCGGTCTTGAGACTAAGGTTAGAGCCTACTTCAATTCTTGTTCGAAGGCTAAAGAGTTCTACAATAAGCAAGCTGTTAATCAAACATCTGGAATAGGTTATGATTACAATGTTGCTATTGGAGAATTAGGCATAAACTCCCCTCCTCATGTTTGTGCTAAAGGGAGGGAAGTACCACATGTGCTTAAGGGTGTTGATGAACCCCTCTATAAAGCATCAATTGCTGAACCATTTGATGCGACCTCTTCTGTTATTCAAGAAGAAATACGTGCTGAGGATCATGCTTATGAGAAGATTGTTTCCAAGTCAAGTGAGTCGAAAGTTCCAGTCAAAGTTGTGAAAGCAACTGAGACTAACTCAGACACACATGAGTTGGATAACAATAATGCCATATCTGCCATGCATAAATTGCCTGCTGTTAATCACTCTCATAAAGTATATGGTGTTGTTAATTGTATGTCTTGTGCTTTTAATATGATGTATGCTTATTTTAATGGTAAGCATGTGTCTAATGATAAGACTACTCCTCGTCAGCATGTGAATAACAAGAAGCATGATAGGTCTAAGACTGCTAGTCCTTCTAAGGCTAGAAAGGAGACATTTGTGCCTAAGCCTAACCAGAAATTTGTTAAGGCTATTTACAAGGTCAAATGTTCAGTCATTGAGGATGTTGAGATCGTTAAAATTAAAAATGTTGTTTTGCCTGACAAAGGACAATTCTACAAGTATGTCGGGCCCAACCAAGTTTGGGTTTTGAAGAAGGTCTAATCTATTTGAAGTGCAGGGCATTAAACAGGTGTAACCGGTAGTGTGGATTCTTGACAGTGGATCATCAAGACATATGACCGGAGATAGAGCCCTGCTATCAAATGTGGTTGAGAAAGCTGGCCCCCTGATTACCTTTGGAGATAACAGCAAAGGTTTATCCGAGGGATATGGCTGTTTGCAAGCTGATAATGTTATCTTGAACTTGTAAATAGTTTCTATATTTTTGCAATATTTATATAAGTTTTTATTTGTATTTTCTTTAATTGTAAATATTGTATGATATATGAAATTGAATGCTGATATCTTTTTGATAGATATTTGGTATTTAATTCATTGATATTTATTTTTATTATTATTATTGTAATAACCCCAATTTTTGAGAAATTTTGAAACCCTTATGAATAGTGTTTTTGCTGAACGAGAAAACTTTTCATGCCACGCTATGTAGGGGTTCTGTTATTGATCTTATGGGATATTATTAGTACTCTATGTGGTATATAAGTGTATGTAAAGATCGTCAGAATCCAATTCCGAACACTTTGATTTTTCCCGGAAATCCACAAGATACGGAGAGAATTGAGTATAAGGTAACAGGATAAAAAGGATTGAAATTAAAGGATTATAGGAGAGGATCATAAAAGGAATATAATATATTGAGAAAGGTTAAGGGAACCTAAGTAATAAGATCCCGGGTATGATCCCTCAAACGATAAACGAGAACGAAAGATAAGCGAACCGTAAAACAAATAAGTGACCAAGAGACAAGCTTGTACAAGAAGCCAGGGATTGTGACATCATCAAACCACAAGGTGTGGACAAGTGGGAGCATAATGACATGTGCAAGGTGACACAAGCATGACATAGAAGGGAAGGAAGTGTGGTTGAATTATAACCACACAAAATCAAGGTTAATTAAGTCATTAACCAAAAACAACACAAAAATCAACCAACCAAGCAAATCATTTCATTTTCATCAAACAAAACACAAAAATATCTTCTTCCCAAGCTAGCTCTCGGCCCATTTCTTAAAATTTGAAGATCCAAGCTCCACCACTTATTATTTAGCAAGGTAATTATCCTAGCTTCTCCTAGTTAAGTTACATACTTCCTATAAGTTTAAGCTTCTAATTCCAAGCCAATCTTTTTCTATAAATCAAGGAAAAAGATGGTGAATAGTAACCTTCAAGAAATAACTTTAGTTTTCTTGGATTTTTATGAAAGATTAAGGTTATACAAGCAAGGATCAAGGTTCTTTTAGGCATTCAAAGCTCTTGGGTTGTGTTAGGAAGCTTCAAGGAGGTATAAACAACTTTCACCTTTAACTTATAGTTTGAACTTTGAGTTTTGATGAGTTTATGGATGGATTAATGTCTATATAGAAATATCCATGTATGTATAGCAAGATCCATGTATGTTAGATAGTTGGGTTGGATTTGTGGTGATTTTGGATATGAATCTTGGTTAATGGTTAATGAATCTTAAGTTATGGATTAGTAGATCATGTTTGTGGTTGAATAAGTTGGAAAACCTTGAGATTATGGACTGACTTTGCCTTGATATAAGTTGTGTTTGATGTATTGATGATGGTTGGGTGGTTTGTAGTGAATTGGTAAAGAATTGGAGTGGTATAAATATTGGTAATCGCGTAAACATAGCCGTCGTAACGTCCGATTTTCTTTAGACTGTTTTGTGCATAACATTAGGACCCGAGGACCCCCTGCTAGATTGTGACCACTTCCATGTTTAGATAGCTCATGTTACGAGCTTCGTTTTGATATGTAGTTCGTCCGATTCCGATTTACGGTTTAGGAGAAACGACCGTTTCAAGTAACGGCGTTTCGCGGACGAAACTTTTTTTCCTCGCCTTACTTTGGAATGTAGGTTAAAGACCAAAAAGGGTTAATTAATGTGTGACACATTTATGGTAAGTGTGTTAGGCAGTTGGTAAGTCATTCGCGAAGGAATCGCTTTAAAACTCGTAAAGGTTAAATTATTAAAAATGATGGAGCCGAGGGTACCCGAGTGACTTAAGCGAATCAGTGAGCGCAAAACAAGCTTTAGAGTCTAAGTTAGTTAAAGTATAGAATTACAAGTGATTTTGGTTTAATTCCAACTTACTTGTTGTTTATAGGTTACCAGACTCGTCCCGAGCCATTCGTAACCCCCAGTCGCTCAGGCAAGTATTCTATCCGTTATACTGTTGTTGTGATGTATACACTTGTATATGCATTATCTTGCGATAGATGCATGTTGGTTATTTAGCAAATTCTTGCGATATATTGTAGCATGTGATATGGTATATATGCATGCCTGTTTCATATTCTTGAAATATATATCTGTTGGTTCAGTTGATAATACCTATGCTAGAGGATAGCGGTAACTTGCATATACCCTTAGTATAGGGACCCAAAAGGTGAAAATATTTTCTAAAACCGGGAGTCGAGGATCCCGAGTAATCTTGTATATATGGATATGGATATATATATATATATATTTATATATATATATATATATATATATGGTTATAGTTTTCCAAACTATTAATCGAATAAGGTTTATTCGATAACTTTAAACTTTATTTTATTATTGAATATTATTTCGAATATTATTCGAGAACTTATGACTCCTTTTATATTATTTATTGAATATTATTTGAATATTCATTCGAGGACTTATGACTCCTTTTATATTATTTATTGAATATCATTTGAATATTCATTCGAGGACTTATGACTCCTTTTATATTATTTATTGAATATTATTGAATATTCATTCGAGGGCTTATGACTCTTTTATATTATTTATTGAATATTATTTGAATATTCATTTGAGGATGTATTTATTTTATTTAATGAATATTATTTATAATATTCATTCGAGGTATTATGACTCAGCTTATTTTATTTATTGAATATTATTTGAATATTCATTTGAGGATCTATGACTCCGATTATTTGCTGAAATATATTCTTTATTTTATTAAAGAATAAGATGTCAATAATCAAACTTATTTTCGATTATTCAAATAAAGATAATACTTTCATATAAGTATATCTTTGGTTATTTAATACTCGTTTCAAGTATAAATTTTAATACTTCTACTTCAATTATTTTTATAAAGATTATTCTTTATGGGAATATTATTTAATTAATAATATTCAGATATTTTCTAATATTCTGGGGACTGATTTACTTCATTAAATCATCTTTACTCCAAACACTCTTTAAAGTGTTTTCGAGTCTTCAAAATGATTTTTAAAAGTCAGAGCGGATCCCAAAACTCATTTTTATATTTAAGATCTTCCTTTTTTAAGGGGATTTAAATACTCGCTCAAAACCTGGGGAATCCGGCTCTGTGGTGTATTTTATATTCGCAACAAGGTTGTAGCATTTGGTAAATGAATTGATTACTTACCCAACATTCGGGAAGTAAGCCCCTCTCATTGAGTCGGCATAAGCGACAGGCCGGGGTACGGTCTATTATTGTGTAAGTGGCTCAGTGGGAGTCCATCAAATGCATAAGTGGCTGAGTGGCAGTCCAGCATAGGTCTTAATTATGACCAGGGTGATGACCAGTGGGGAATTCGTCCATCTACTAGTAGAAAAGGTTACTTATTGGTATCTTTGCCTGATCAGCAAGATATCGGGTTTATGCCAAAATTCTTTTCCTTTCCAAAATTCATTGGATGTTTCGAACTCTGTTCATACTTCACATAACAGAGGTTCCAGGAAATGTTTTCGGGATATATATGTATGTGGATATATATATATATATCGGGACTAAATAAAGTATCTCATAACTTTTTCATTCAATAATATTTCAAAGATTGAATCTATTCAAGTCTTATCTTGTGGTCTCATCAGTGGGATGAACTTTTGAAATTGATTATAACTTGAACGGTGGTAGTTCAAGTAGTATTGGGAAAGATATAAGTATATTGGGGTATTTGGTAACCTCATCTTTTAAACTTATATCTAATTAATAATTGTCTTATGAATGACAAAGATTTTCAGAAAAACGTTGAGACAAGGTTAGATATATGAGATCACCTTGCAACGATATTTTTTTATACAGTTATACACTGGGACTTTGTGTATATTATGCATGGAAGAGGACTTCCAATATTTTGAAAAGTATATATGTATATATACTGAATATTTTGCGACTTCATCGCATTAAGATATCAAACTTGGTTCATTTCTTTTGACCAAGACTTTCATGAGTATTATGAGTAGGCTCATATACTATTAATCATTATACATATTATTTTGGTGGGCTTGCTGCTCACCCTTGCTTTCTTCTTTCATCACACAACAACAGATAGAAAAGATGAACAGAACCAAGCTCCCGATTCGCAAGCGATTAGGAGACGTTCCGCAGTTTTCTAGAAGCATTGATGCCGCCGTAGCTGAGGTAGGAACTACCAATAGGCTAGGCTTTCAACTTTTGATGGACCAGATTTATTTATATTTATGAATTGTAATAATGGCAAAGAAATGTAAATTTATTCAGAAAACCTTTTAAGGTGTATTGGCAGATAATTGTGGAATAAAATGACTTGTGGTTATTTTTGGATGTTCATCTCTGAGACTATAACGTGTGGTGTGTGTTTATTGTGGGGTCACAGTACAGAGTAGTTGAGTAATTATTAAAATTGGGTGTTATTAAGGGAAATGGAACTCGTGACGACCCGGATCCCCGACCCCGGATCTGGGGGTGTTACAGAAATGGTATCAGAGCTAAGCGTTATAAACCTCAGAGATGATGTGACGTTAAGATAATAAGTTAACTAAGATAATAAGAACTCTTGCCAAGTTCATAGTCGGGCTACCTAACGTAGCACTGACAGTTAAAACCCTTATGGGAACCCTTATAAATATCGTGATAGGAGCGTAGTTCGTTATCGTATATGGTAGCGGGACTCCGAACCCTGAGGTTGAGGAGCAACATCGCGATGATATTTTATTACTAATTGGAGATCGGATTGCGGATCCGATAGAGTGTCCTAATACAGGACCGGATGATGTTGATAGTGAGGATGTAGCGGTTGATGATGTTGTCCTAGAAGGGATACTTATTGAGGAGGATCCCATGGAGGATCCTGACAAGAATGAATAAAGGACCACTGAGGAATTGATGACCATGGTTAGGGAAACTACCAGAGGTAGGATTGGCCGGTCACTACCGGAGGTTCGTTCAAGTTGTAAAGATAGTAGCCCCTTTAACGCGGCTTACTCGTAAGACTGAGAAGTTCGAATGGACAGAGAAATACGAGAAAAGATTTTAACAACTGAAGCAAAGGTTGGTGGCGGCCCATATGTTGGCGTTGCCGGATGAAAAATGAGATTTTGTGATTTGTAAGTGACGCTTCGCATAAGGAATTAGGGTGCTTCTTATATAGCACAGCAAGATAATCGCGTCTGCGTCAAGACAATTAAGGAAGTATAAAATTCGATATCCCCACCCATGAGCTTGGGCTCATGGCAATAGTTTTTCCCTAAAGATTGGAGGCACTACTTGTATGGAGAGAAGTGCAAGATTTACACAAACCATAGGAGCTCTAGTACATTTTTGCGTAGAAAGAGCTCAACATACGCCAGAGGAGGCGGTTAGAGCTAATCAAGGATTACGATTATGAGATTCTTTATCATTCGGGGGAAAGCCAATGTGGTGGCTGATGCCCTTAGTAAAAAGGAGAGACTCAAGATGATAATGTCTTTTGGGGAGTTTATAAGAGATTTTGAGAAAATGGAAATAGAAGTGAAGGTAACCAGAGCCGGTACCGAAAAGCTGTTTGAGATTGCAATACAGCCCGAATTATTGGAAAAGAAAATATTGTGCCAGTAAAAGTGATGAATGAAGGCAGAGAGCCAACAAATAGATATGAGATTAATACCGAGAAAGATGATAAAGGAATAATGAGGCATTCCTATAGAAATTGGGTTCCAAATGTTCAAGAGCCTAAAGATGAAATCTTAGATGAAAGCTAGTTTGAGGAATAAGATTTAGAGCAAACCCTGAACGCGATAGTCAGGGAGGTCGCCATCAAGATAGAAGGAACCCATGACATAATGGAGTGGAAAATGAGGATTTTAAATTAAAAGATGACCCCGATTATGGGGAGTAGGATGAAACATTTCATAATAAGGAAACAGAAAGTCGAGTAAGGAAAGGAGACCCGAGACGGTACTCCTATATGGCAATTCATAGACCTGTCTAGACAGAACTTAGACTATTATCCCCAACCACCACTCTGAGGAGACAGTGCGGTGGGAAATTCTTTCATGACCTTTAAGTCGCTAAGCTCTCAGAGTTCCAAGGAACAAGCTGACCCAGTCGAGGCAAGAGCCTGGCTAAAGGAAATAGATGAATCATTTGAGATTCTAAATGATTGACGAACCACAAAAGACTGTTTTGTCACTTACCCTCCCAAGAGAGAGACCACCCGCTGGTGAAAGGCCAAGGAAGGCACGGAGCAAGAGATTATAATAAACTGATTAAAGTTCAGCCAGTTGTTTTCGGGATCATAATTCCCAAGGTTATGGAATAGTGTAAAAGCTTTAGAGCCAGAACAAAGGCAGACGAGTATGATGAATTATGAATCTAAGCTGTAAAAGTTGTTAAGATTCGTTCTGAAGACGCGAATCCAGAATGACGGGATATTTGAAATCAATGCTTATGTTGTGTTGGTTCATGAAATAATGATAAGAGAAAGGAAAATAAAAAGGAATTGAAGTGGAAAGGAATAAAAAGGCAACAGAGTTTGAGGAATGATAAGGGAGTTGGGTATGAGGAAACCCTAAAGACTCCTATTAATAGAAATAGAAAAGTATATGATCGTCAGGATGAGGGTGATTCACCATGAGTTAAAGTTGACGGTTGAAGGCATAAGAGATGCATATAGTTTATCCCCTGTAAGTTGGGAGGATTCGAGGAAACCTTGAGATAATTCGAAGGATAAATAATGAGACGCGGATAGACTAAGGGGATAAGAAAGTAAGAAATTAAGAAAATTGGATGAAGGAAGTGACCTTCAAGAAGGTGAAATGTAAGACCGGTGGCATGATACCCAGAAAGGGAGACGCCAGATATGAAAGATATCCCAACATTGAGGTGACTGTTGAGATAAACAACAAAAGTAAATAAGGAATTATTAAGAAGAAGTTCACGTTGAACACGACCAATATCTTCCAGAACATCCATGTTATCGTTACCAGATTAGGCAAGAAAAGCGGATAACCGTTGTTATCTTTTGGAGGCCATTTTGATTAACCTCATTTTGTATACAGATGTTATTGTGAAATTAGGCATTTACTATCGAGGTGGGAATGATTGAATAAGATACCCATATCAGGGATATATGACTTTATTTATCCATGGAAGGATGCTTGTACCTTTTTAAAGGTGGAATTAAGGATAGAACATCGGTAACTTAAAACGAATCCTAGGGGAATGCATAAAGGTTGGCATTTCACCCTTAATAGGGATAGTATGAGTTTTGACAGTATGAATTGGAAAGGATTAAGGTAATAATAACCTTTAAGGATCAGTGGAGAAATTCTTCAGAAGTATATAAACAATGGTTCTACTATTAGTAAATGGTATTGTGATATGCCCTGTATCTAGGGAATACAGGAGGAACGATTGAAGGATAACCTTAGAGGTTTTATAAGGAAAAAGGTAATATTCAAAATTCTCAAGAATGGAAATGGGGATAAAGGAAATATGACGTAATTATAATGATGCCAAGTGGGGCACGTGTTAAACCACGAGAAAGTATGGATCAAACCAGTAAAGGTTGAAATTGTTCTAGGCAATTAGGACTTAAGATAAAAGATGTTCTAAGTATAGTTGAGAGTCAGTCGTGACAGTGATTAACCTCTAAAGACTGAGGCAATAACTTATGGAAAAATGGTGATTTTTTTTTTACTCATCAGATTTTAAGGAATACATCTTCACATAAGCTGTGATTGAAATGAGGTAGAAAATTATTTGGAGGTGGTTAAAATGACATTGACTGTAAGGAAATTGTACTATCAGGAAAGGCCAAAGAGGTGGCCGACACTTTAAAGGTAAGAGGATAATTATAGGCACTTGTGCCAAAGGAATACAGTGATGATGGTTAAAACTGTGAAGGTTGTATTATGGTTTGGAAGATTGACATTCCTTCTGATGACTGTGCAATACCCAACCGTAATAGTAGTTAGTAAAGGTTTAATTCGTGTAATCGCCATGAGCGGGCTATCTATCTCAGAAGATACTATCTTGAGATAAGCCAGGACCATAGTTCAAAAAGGACTAAACAAACCTTTGAGTTAAGTCTTCTATTGAAGGCATATGATTAAGAATGGTATTAACCTGCTATCATTGCTTTGAGCGAAACTCTTCTGCAAATTTTATCTGCTTCATGTCATGAAAGTACGTCAGAGTTTGGAGTGTTCTTCATGAATTGTGATTGGTGGTTATGTTAACTCCTTAGGAGAATTAGATACGAGATGTATGGACTCCGTATGGTTAGTTATTAAGACTTCATGGAAAATGAATGACTACAGTAGGTCAGTGGTGGACCATAGTAAGGCAGTAATGATTCTGCGATTAATGAGCTGATTACAACCGTGAGAGTTGTATTGGAATGGGTGTTGAGATTGAGTACCACTAATCGGGTAGTGGTAGTGTATAAGTTATCATTGATAGACTAATTAAGTAGAGTATCTACCTAGTGAATTATTATTCTTTCTTATCAATAGAGAGTCGTATTATTATACGAGGAAGGTTGCGGTGCAAGCATAGAATTCGAGTAACGATGATGTCTAGAATGAGATCCCAGATTCGATTTTCGATGTCGAGGGAGTTTCAGAGGTAATTGTGTATAAGCTCAAGGAAGAGTGTGGGTCCATAGAATGATGGACGGGATAGCGAAAATATTTAGGCATGGGAAATACGAGGCTATAATGCTTGATGCTGATATAAATACGTATATGTTTTGTTCTCCTATGACAAACCTCTATAGTTCAGAGGTAGGTTCCAAGCCAGATATTTTGTGGCAGTATATTTTTTTTCATATATACAATTCTCTTCAGTTCGTTCTTTTCTCTTCTTTTCATTTCATGTAAGCTGAGAAGAACAACCCTTCCAAAAGGGGAGGTATTGCCGAATGACTATCTATCTGTGTGATAGAAGCCGAGTAGGATACCAGCTATTGTTTAATTGCTTGTCAAGTACTAAAGGCTGGCCACCTTCTGTACTAACTATGCAATATAACAAGTGTTCATGATCATAGTGATCTCTCAACAAATTCCTTTACTTCTATATGATTGATCAAGCTTCCAAAGATAGAAGCAGCTGAAAAAGGAGTAGTAAAGTTGTGGTAGTATTCGGAATGGAAACACATTCGTGATACTAAGGTTGACGTGGTTAATAAAGGGTTATAGAACGCTAGCGAGCAAAAGTATAACCAGTATAATATTAGGAACGGAAGGTAGTAGCGATTACGAACTGGAAAAGAATGGGTATTGAGAAGCAGAAGCTCTAATGATAAAAGCTATAATGAGAGTCTGTGCAATAGACTTGAAAGAATTTGGAATGATCACTTAATTCGGATTGAGTTATCTTACGACAATAGATCATATGTCATTATCGAGATGTCGCCTTATGAGATCCTTGAGGGAAGATAATGTCGATCTCCCTTATGTTAGGATGAAGTTGTAGAGCGCAAGATGCTCGGACCCGCAGTAGTCCAAAGGACCAAGGATATGATAGATCTAATCAGAGGACGGCTGGTAGTAGCCCAAGATGGACATGATAAGTATGTTGATTTGACACGAAAGGATAAAGAGTATGAAATAGGGGACCTAGTAATGTTATAGGTATCCCTTGGAAAGGATTGATGAGGTTCGGAAAGAAAGGAAAGCTAAGTCTACAATTTGTTGGACCCTTGGATATATTAAGACGTTTGGGAAGTTAGCATATAAGCTAGCCCTAACCCCGAATATGTAGCAAGTTCATAACGTGTTCCACGTATCAATGTTAAGGAAGTGTAATTTGGATGCCAGTCAAATAGGGGCATATGAGCGCATAGATATGCAACCCGACGTAACCTATATGGAGCAACCAGGAAGGGTTATAGAGTGAAAAGGAACAAGTGCTTAGGAGAAGGATTATCAAACTAGGCAGAGTTTGGTGGTAGAACCACAATGTGGAAAATTGACTCGAGAGTTAGAAAGTGTAATGCTAAGAAAGTATCCCCATTTGTCTTCTATCTGATTCCGGGACGGAATCCTTTTAAGGAGGGGAGACTGTAATAACCCCAATTTTTGAGAAATTTTGAAACCCTTATGAATAGTGTTTTTGCTGAACGAGAAAACTTTTCATGCCACGCTATGTAGGGGTTCTGTTATTGATCTTATGGGATATTATTAGTACTCTATGTGGTATATAAGTGTATGTAAAGATCGTCAGAATCCAATTCCGAACACTTTGATTTTTCCCGGAAATCCACAAGATACGGAGAGAATTGAGTATAAGGTAACAGGATAAAAAGGATTGAAATTAAAGGATTATAGGAGAGGATCATAAAAGGAATATAATATATTGAGAAAGGTTAAGGGAACCTAAGTAATAAGATCCCGGGTATGATCCCTCAAACGATAAACGAGAACGAAAGATAAGCGAACCGTAAAACAAATAAGTGACCAAGAGACAAGCTTGTACAAGAAGCCAGGGATTGTGACATCATCAAACCACAAGGTGTGGACAAGTGGGAGCATAATGACATGTGCAAGGTGACACAAGCATGACATAGAAGGGAAGGAAGTGTGGTTGAATTATAACCACACAAAATCAAGGTTAATTAAGTCATTAACCAAAAACAACACAAAAATCAACCAACCAAGCAAATCATTTCATTTTCATCAAACAAAACACAAAAATATCTTCTTCCCAAGCTAGCTCTCGGCCCATTTCTTAAAATTTGAAGATCCAAGCTCCACCACTTATTATTTAGCAAGGTAATTATCCTAGCTTCTCCTAGTTAAGTTACATACTTCCTATAAGTTTAAGCTTCTAATTCCAAGCCAATCTTTTTCTATAAATCAAGGAAAAAGATGGTGAATAGTAACCTTCAAGAAATAACTTTAGTTTTCTTGGATTTTTATGAAAGATTAAGGTTATACAAGCAAGGATCAAGGTTCTTTTAGGCATTCAAAGCTCTTGGGTTGTGTTAGGAAGCTTCAAGGAGGTATAAACAACTTTCACCTTTAACTTATAGTTTGAACTTTGAGTTTTGATGAGTTTATGGATGGATTAATGTCTATATAGAAATATCCATGTATGTATAGCAAGATCCATGTATGTTAGATAGTTGGGTTGGATTTGTGGTGATTTTGGATATGAATCTTGGTTAATGGTTAATGAATCTTAAGTTATGGATTAGTAGATCATGTTTGTGGTTGAATAAGTTGGAAAACCTTGAGATTATGGACTGACTTTGCCTTGATATAAGTTGTGTTTGATGTATTGATGATGGTTGGGTGGTTTGTAGTGAATTGGTAAAGAATTGGAGTGGTATAAATATTGGTAATCGCGTAAACATAGCCGTCGTAACGTCCGATTTTCTTTAGACTGTTTTGTGCATAACATTAGGACCCGAGGACCCCCTGCTAGATTGTGACCACTTCCATGTTTAGATAGCTCATGTTACGAGCTTCGTTTTGATATGTAGTTCGTCCGATTCCGATTTACGGTTTAGGAGAAACGACCGTTTCAAGTAACGGCGTTTCGCGGACGAAACTTTTTTTCCTCGCCTTACTTTGGAATGTAGGTTAAAGACCAAAAAGGGTTAATTAATGTGTGACACATTTATGGTAAGTGTGTTAGGCAGTTGGTAAGTCATTCGCGAAGGAATCGCTTTAAAACTCGTAAAGGTTAAATTATTAAAAATGATGGAGCCGAGGGTACCCGAGTGACTTAAGCGAATCAGTGAGCGCAAAACAAGCTTTAGAGTCTAAGTTAGTTAAAGTATAGAATTACAAGTGATTTTGGTTTAATTCCAACTTACTTGTTGTTTATAGGTTACCAGACTCGTCCCGAGCCATTCGTAACCCCCAGTCGCTCAGGCAAGTATTCTATCCGTTATACTGTTGTTGTGATGTATACACTTGTATATGCATTATCTTGCGATAGATGCATGTTGGTTATTTAGCAAATTCTTGCGATATATTGTAGCATGTGATATGGTATATATGCATGCCTGTTTCATATTCTTGAAATATATATCTGTTGGTTCAGTTGATAATACCTATGCTAGAGGATAGCGGTAACTTGCATATACCCTTAGTATAGGGACCCAAAAGGTGAAAATATTTTCTAAAACCGGGAGTCGAGGATCCCGAGTAATCTTGTATATATGGATATGGATATATATATATATATATTTATATATATATATATATATATGGTTATAGTTTTCCAAACTATTAATCGAATAAGGTTTATTCGATAACTTTAAACTTTATTTTATTATTGAATATTATTTCGAATATTATTCGAGAACTTATGACTCCTTTTATATTATTTATTGAATATTATTTGAATATTCATTCGAGGACTTATGACTCCTTTTATATTATTTATTGAATATCATTTGAATATTCATTCGAGGACTTATGACTCCTTTTATATTATTTATTGAATATTATTGAATATTCATTCGAGGGCTTATGACTCTTTTATATTATTTATTGAATATTATTTGAATATTCATTTGAGGATGTATTTATTTTATTTAATGAATATTATTTATAATATTCATTCGAGGTATTATGACTCAGCTTATTTTATTTATTGAATATTATTTGAATATTCATTTGAGGATCTATGACTCCGATTATTTGCTGAAATATATTCTTTATTTTATTAAAGAATAAGATGTCAATAATCAAACTTATTTTCGATTATTCAAATAAAGATAATACTTTCATATAAGTATATCTTTGGTTATTTAATACTCGTTTCAAGTATAAATTTTAATACTTCTACTTCAATTATTTTTATAAAGATTATTCTTTATGGGAATATTATTTAATTAATAATATTCAGATATTTTCTAATATTCTGGGGACTGATTTACTTCATTAAATCAGCTTTACTCCAAACACTCTTTAAAGTGTTTTCGAGTCTTCAAAATGATTTTTAAAAGTCAGAGCGGATCCCAAAACTCATTTTTATATTTAAGATCTTCCTTTTTTAAGGGGATTTAAATACTCGCTCAAAACCTGGGGAATCCGGCTCTGTGGTGTATTTTATATTCGCAACAAGGTTGCAGATTTGGTAAATGAATTGATTACTTACCCAACATTCGGGAAGTAAGCCCCTCTCATTGAGTCGGCATAAGCGACAGGCCGGGGTACGGTCTATTATTGTGTAAGTGGCTCAGTGGGAGTCCATCAAATGCATAAGTGGCTGAGTGGCAGTCCAGCATAGGTCTTAATTATGACCAGGGTGATGACCAGTGGGGAATTCGTCCATCTACTAGTAGAAAAGGTTACTTATTGGTATCTTTGCCTGATCAGCAAGATATCGGGTTTATGCCAAAATTCTTTTCCTTTCCAAAATTCATTGGATGTTTCGAACTCTGTTCATACTTCACATAACAGAGGTTCCAGGAAATGTTTTCGGGATATATATGTATGTGGATATATATATATATCGGGACTAAATAAAGTATCTCATAACTTTTTCATTCAATAATATTTCAAAGATTGAATCTATTCAAGTCTTATCTTGTGGTCTCATCAGTGGGATGAACTTTTGAAATTGATTATAACTTGAACGGTGGTAGTTCAAGTAGTATTGGGAAAGATATAAGTATATTGGGGTATTTGGTAACCTCATCTTTTAAACTTATATCTAATTAATAATTGTCTTATGAATGACAAAGATTTTCAGAAAAACGTTGAGACAAGGTTAGATATATGAGATCACCTTGCAACGATATTTTTTTATACAGTTATACACTGGGACTTTGTGTATATTATGCATGGAAGAGGACTTCCAATATTTTGAAAAGTATATATGTATATATACTGAATATTTTGCGACTTCATCGCATTAAGATATCAAACTTGGTTCATTTCTTTTGACCAAGACTTTCATGAGTATTATGAGTAGGCTCATATACTATTAATCATTATACATATTATTTTGGTGGGCTTGCTGCTCACCCTTGCTTTCTTCTTTCATCACACAACAACAGATAGAAAAGATGAACAGAACCAAGCTCCCGATTCGCAAGCGATTAGGAGACGTTCCGCAGTTTTCTAGAAGCATTGATGCCGCCGTAGCTGAGGTAGGAACTACCAATAGGCTAGGCTTTCAACTTTTGATGGACCAGATTTATTTATATTTATGAATTGTAATAATGGCAAAGAAATGTAAATTTATTCAGAAAACCTTTTAAGGTGTATTGGCAGATAATTGTGGAATAAAATGACTTGTGGTTATTTTTGGATGTTCATCTCTGAGACTATAACGTGTGGTGTGTGTTTATTGTGGGGTCACAGTACAGAGTAGTTGAGTAATTATTAAAATTGGGTGTTATTAAGGGAAATGGAACTCGTGACGACCCGGATCCCCGACCCCGGATCTGGGGGTGTTACAATTATTATTTATATTGTATTATTTCTTATTTTATTTTAGTTTATTTTAAATATTATGCAACATAACAATTAGTATCTAAAGTACTTGACAAGTATCGGTCAATGATATGTTGTTAACATTATGTTGCAGATATTTGTAAGCTTTTGATATGAATGAGAATTACTTAGACTTTACCCTAAGTGATCAATGTTTTATCAAAAACTCATTCATATTGAAAAACAAAATCAAACTTCTTTCTACATTAGTGATTTCTTATTTCATGTAAAATCCTTTGAAATCACTATTGTACATCATTACTCTCAAAAGATTAAATGTATAATTTTCATTCATTATAAATCTTAAATACATTTTATCTCTATAGTGCCATATATTCTGTGTTACAGGTTCAGTCTCCAATGACTTTCTTTCATTGACAGTCATGAGGTTGAAAACCCACAACGTCTATCCCAGACTGTAAAGACAAACACAAAAAAAAAACAGAACCAACCAACAATCTCTTACCACTAAATGTAGTATGAATGAGCGTGAGGGAGATAGTGCCTCAGTGCACCACATAAGGAAGGTTCTGTAGTCAACCCAGTAGCTCTGTCTCCTACAAAGATGAGTAGTATTTAAACCGAGACAACTGCTATCCCCCCATACATCTTCTCAAAAAGATGTAATGGCTGAAAAGGCACAAAAACAGTTACTAGATTCATTCTCTCAACAGGGTGCATCTATTGAAATTTGCCTGTCGGCCAGGGTATCCGTTGTAGTGTCACCACTTCAAACATAAACAATTCTTGATGCACAAGGAAAGGTTACACACACAAAGGATGAGTTGACGGAAATAAGAGTTTCGACCATTTTAAGGTCAGATTCGATTGTTTAAGGTTCGTTAATAGACCAATTGCCTTTACAGGTGTTAGGAGAGGATACTGATCCAAAAGCCATATGTCAGTGGTCAGTGTCTACCTCCCCAGGCTTAAATCCCCTGGATGCATCTGCGGATAGTGGATCTGACATAGGCGCAGATCGGCAACTTGTTGACAATGATTCAGATATTACCTGATGAGTCACAAGGAAATGTCTTCACAGACATTAGAAGAGAACTTTGATCTTTATGCTAAATTCGTTGGATCATTGTTTACCTTCCCAGAATTCAAATCTGGAACCCTAAAAGGGAAACTAGCAACTTGTAGATTATGACTCAGATTCATCTGACGAGTTTAACAAGGATGGGGATTTGCGAACTCCCATTGCACCACCTGTGACCTCCTTAAGGATGGCTAAGGTGATTTTCCTTGCAGGTACAGCTGGATTATGGAGCTATGAGAGAAGAGTGATACACTTGTGAGAATGAGTGTAAACACGAGTGGAGAGAAGAGTGAAACACATGTGAGGTATACTAAACAGAATCACACACTCACAGTGAGGAAGAAAGAGAAACTACTTGTTATTTCTTTTCCAACCAAGTGATATATGAGAACTCCTTCAGACGACGGCATACATTCCTTCTTTAAGGGGGAGATAAAAGCTTAAGTAATAGTTTGGAGGATTCCTCAACTAAGGGGGAGAAATAGCAGGGAGGAAGAAAAAGATCCTACATGTACACTACACCACACCATTGTTGTTTGTAACTACGGATCCTATTGTACGGGAGAGGTGGTAAACACAAGGTGATTTTCTAGTAAGGGAAGAAGCTATTTTCCAAAAGGGGAGTACCATTGATTTTTATCTGCGGATCCTATTGTACGGGAGAGATGGTAAACGAAGGTGATCTTCTTTAATCAGTTGATTCTCATAGGGGGAGAAGCAAGAGAGATATGGGCTTCTCAACAGGAAATGTGGTTGTACAAATGAAGATGAAACTACTTGAAGATATGTTCAGTCTAGAGGAACATCTATTTGGAATCTGGAAAAGGTTAAATGTTATCCAGAACTTTTCTGCTATTTACTTTGCATTTTTGTTTATATCTTTTTCTTATTTGTTAGTTGAGTTATCCTCTAGGTATTTGTATGTTATTGTCTAACAAACAAATAGGGGGAGATTGTAAGTCATATGTCATAGGCCTATTTGTATATTCGAGGATTTAACTCAACTCAAATAAGAATGTAATAAGTAAATAGTGGATCTACCGTCAGAGAGATCTCGCAAAGTAATATCTGTCAAAGGATTCAGAAACAAGGTTCATCTACAGACTTGAGGAATTAATTCACTGGAAGAAGTTCAAGAAATTGATCATGCCTCAGTGATATAAATCAAGATCGTGGATTTAATCAAGTGACAGAGATCTCGTCAGAGTATCATAAATTACAAGGATTTAGTCTGAAGAAAATCAAGAGTATCAAAGTCAAGACATGAAGAAACGTCACGGAAGTTAGTCACTCATGAACCAGACAGTACATCGAGTGTCAACATTGAAGTGGTGGAATTGATTCATAATTGACAGTGATTTTCAGAAGATTTTCAGAAGAATGGTTGCTGCTCAAGGTTAGTATTAATTCTCTATTAATTAATTAAGTCATATAATTTAATTAAGAAAATAAATTATATCTGCAAAGATTAATTTATTGATTAATTGAATTAATTGATTAATTAATTCAGAATTAATATTAAGGTTTTTCAGAATTTTTAATTGGTTAAAATCTGTTTTAATTCCAAAAAGACAACTGATTGTATTAGTATGACAATCGGTATGACAATCAATAGTCATACCGAAAGTCATGCTAATTCAGTTGATTGTCTTACCAGAATTATTATTAGATTAAAATCACTTATTAATTCATCAAAAATAATCTATTTGAACTACTATGACAATCGGTATGACAATTGATTGTCATTCCGAAAGTCTTGCTAGTTCATTCTGATTGTCTTGCTAGCTCTAAAGATAGTCCTACCGATTGTCTTACTGAGCCAAAGGATTGTCATGCCAGCTCTATTTTCATTCAGTTGAATTGATTAAAAGAAGAAGAAGCATTCATTCTTCATCATCCAACAATACAGAACCCGAGAACAAAAGAAAAAGAAGCAGAACAATATTTCATCTTCTCTGCAAAACTTCAAGATCAATTTCTAGATTGTAAAGTTAAATCCAATCAACTAGAAATCTTTATCTTGTTCTTGTGTAACAATTTAGCGGATCAAAATCCCTAGAACTTAATCTCAAATTGCGTTTAGCATTTGATTCTAATTATTACGAAAATAGAAAAAGTTCATGTCGAATTTATTCTAGATTTGTGATAATTAATTTGAGATTAATTCCTTGTAATCGATACAGTTGTTGTAACACCTTTCAAGTTTAATAATATTTTTATTTAACTTGAATTTTGTTTCACATTTTTTATTCCGCATTTATTCGATTATTCGGTACTGTTTGTATTCAACCCCCCCTTTACAAACATATTGGGACCTAACAGTTGCTCTTAAGGCTGAAGAAGAATCCCCCAAAGCAGCTTCCTCAAGGAAAGACAAGGGTAAAGCTCTTTTCATAAAGTCTGAAACTGAGTCATCAAGTTCTGAAAGTAATGATGACTCAGATTCTGAAAGCTTGCCTGAGACTGATGCTGATGAGGAGATGATGAAGCTGTGTGCTCTTATGGTGAAAGGAATCACAAAGATTGCATACAGGAAGTTCAGGAAGGGAAAGAAGTTTTCCAGGAAAGGCATAAGTTCGGATAAGAAGAATTTCAGAAGATCTGAAGGCAGAGGAGGAAAGTCTGACAGAGGAGATTATACCAATGTTAAATGCTATAACTGTGGTGAGAAAGGCCACATATCTCCTGATTGCAAGAAGGCAAAGGGTGACAAAGGCAAGGCTCTTGTCACAAAGCAGAAAAGCTGGACAGACACCTCAGACTCTGAAAGTGAGGAGAACTATGCATTGATGGCAAATGCTGATAAAGAAAGTGCTGAGAGCAGTTCTGAAGCTGCTGAAACAAAGGTACCTCAGAGTACTTATGCTTTTCATACTGATGATATTAATGAGTTGAGAAGATATCTTAAAACCATGTTTGTTAGTTATAGAGATCAAACTTTAACATGTGAAAGATTAACTTCTGAAACTCTTGCTTTTAAGAAAAAAAATGATTTCTTAGAAAAAGAGTTAGTCACGTTCCATCAAACTCAGAAGGATAAAGATGATGCTTTTTATGTTAGGGATGAAGTGTTAAAAATGAATGAATCTCTAAAAACTGAGTTAGAAAAGGAAAGAGAGATTATCAGGACTTGGACTAACTCTGGCAAAACAACTCAAAATTTGCTAAGTAGTGGAAACTGGAAAGAGGGCTTAGGTTATGGAGAAGATAATAAAGGAACTGAAGAAATTAAGCCTGTTGTTAAGCAAAAGCCAAAGTTAAAACCTGTTAAGTTTGTAATTGTAAAGTCTGAAAATGAGAAATCAGAAGTTAAAGAGGAATTAACTTCTGACAAACTAAAACAGGAAAAGACAGCTGAAGTGAACATAGGCTTAATGACAAAGAAGCAGCTCAAGTATAAGCTGAAAGATGTTAAGAATGCAAACAAGGTAAAATCACCTAGGAAAAATAGGAATGGAAAGGAAGGTGTGAATAAAAGCAATGATTATAAACCTGTTCCTGATGCTCCTAGGAAAATATGTCATAACTGTGGAAGTTCTAACCATCTTGCTTCTTTTTGCAGGAAGAATAAAAATATTAACTCCTTACCTTCCAAATCAGGAGTTAAGAGTCAGTCTGTTAGATACAAACCACAGAATCCTTGTTTTCATTGTGGTAGTTTATGGCATTCCATTTATACTTGTAAGGAATATCATAGTTTGTACTATGATTATTATCAAATAAAACCTTCTTTGAAAAAAGTTTCCATTGTTCCTTCTAGTGTAAATTCTGATTCAAAGTCTGAATGTATAAGTTCTGATAAGAAAAATGTTAACATAAACTCTGATGCTAAATCCGCTGCAAATGTTAACAAACTTAATAAGGCCAAAGGATCCAAGCAAGTCTGGGTCCTTAAAACTAATAATTAGTGGTCTTTGTGATTGCAGGGCAACAGGAAAAATATTCTAGTTCTGGACAGTGAATGTTCAGGACATATGACTGGAAATAAGGCCCTGCTATCAGACTTTGTGGAGAAAGCTGGCCCAAGTGTTTCTTATGGAGATGGCAACATTGGAAAAACATTGGGATATGGCAATATCAATCTTGGAAATGTCATAATTAAAGAAGTAGCTCTGGTCTCAGGACTTAAACACAATCTACTGAGTATAAGTCAAATCTGTGACAGAGGTTATCATGTTGATTTCTTTGAAGAACACTGTGAAATTGTGAGTAAATCTAAAGGCAAAGTTGTTCTGAAAGGATACAGGCGTGGTAACATTTATGAAGCTAAGCTTTCAACAAGTACTGATGGTTCTGCAATCTGTCTGATGAGTAGAGCATCAATTGAAGAAAGCTGGAATTGGCACAAGAAACTCTCTCATTTAAATTTCAATAATATAAATGAATTGGTCAAGAAAAATCTTGTGAGAGGACTGCCAAAGTCAGTATTTGCTCCTGATGGCCTTTGTGATTCCTGTCAGAAGGCCAAACAAAGAAAATCTTCATTTAAGAGCAAGACTGAATCATCAATTCTTGAGCCTTATCATCTACTACATGTTGATCTATTTGGTCCAGTAAATGTCATGTCTATTGCAAAGAAGAAGTATGCGTTGGTCATAGTGGATGAGTTCACCAGATACACATGGGTGTATTTCTTGCACACAAAAAGTAAAACTGCATCTATCTTGATTGATCATGTCAAACATTTGGATAAAATGGTCAAAGATTCTGTGAAAATTTTAAGGAGTGATAATGGCACTGAGTTCAAGAATTTGATAATGGAAGAGTTCTGCAAAAACCATGGAATAAAGCAGGAATTTTCTGCTCCTGGAACTCCACAGCAAAATGGAGTTGTTGAAAGGAAGAATAGAACTCTCATTGAAGCTGCACGTACAATGCTTGAAGAAGCAAAGCTTCCAACCTATTTCTGGGCTGAAGCTGTGCAGACTGCTTGTTTTACTCAAAATGCAACACTCATTAACAAGCATGGAAAAACACCATATGAGATGGTGAAGAAAAAGAAGCCAAATCTGAAATACTTTCATATATTTGGATGCAAGTGTTTTGTTCTCAAGACTCATCCTGAACATCTATCCAAGTTTGATTTAAAAACTGATGAAGGAATCTTTGTTAGATATCCACTTTCCACAAAAGCCTTCAGAGTCTATAATTTGAGAACAAAAGTGGTCATGGAATCTATCAATGTCTCTTTTGATGACAAGAAGATTACTGGTCTTGAAGATTTCATTGACCATGATCAGCTGAGATTTGAAAATGAAGACTCAAATTCTGATACTGAAAATCCTTACAGTCTAAGTCCTGATACTGTAAATTCTGATGGATTAAACTCTGATGTTATTGAAACTGTGGTGACTACGTCAAAGGAAGATGCACCTATGCAGGAGGAGCATATTCAAGATCCTACCACATCTCAAGAAACATCAGAACATACATCTGGCTCTTCAAGTTCTGATTCATCAAGTTCTGATAAGCCAAGTTCTGATAGTGCTGAAAATCTAAATACTGAAGAATCCAACTCAGAGAGCATAGTTTTAGGGGGAGCATCAGAAAATGAAAATGAAGACATCATGGATCATGGGGGAGCATCCAGTTCTAGAGAAAACCTTCCATCTGCAAGGAAGTGGACAAAATCACATACACCTGATTTGATAATTGGAAATCCTGATGCAGGTGTCAGAACTAGAACAGGTACTTCAAATGAATGTCTCTACAATTCTTTTCTCTCTCAGACTGAGCCAAAGAAAGTGGAAGAAGCTCTTCAAGATGCTGATTGGGTGCAAGCAATGCAGGAAGAGTTAAATGAATTTGAAAGAAACAAAGTCTGGACCCTAGTGCCAAGACCAAAGAATAGATCTGTTGTTGGTACAAAGTGGGTATTCAGAAACAAAACTGACAGTGATGGCATAATTACAAGGAATAAGGCAAGGCTGGTTGCAAAAGGATATTCTCAACAGGAGGGAATTGATTATGATGAAACATTTGCACCAGTTGCTAGGTTAGAAGCCATAAGGACATTTTTGGCTTATGCTGCTCACAAAAAGTTTACTGTCTTTCAAATGGATGTGAAAAGTGCTTTTCTCAATGGAGAATTGGAGGAGGAGGTATATGTTGAACAACCTCCAGGCTTTGTAGATTCCAAACATCCATATTATGTTTACAGGCTTGATAAAGCACTTTATGGACTTAAGCAAGCTCCTAGAGCATGGTATGGGACTTTAGCTCAGTTTCTTCTGGAAAGTGGATTCAACAGAGGAACAATAGACAAAACACTGTTCTACCTCAACCATGGAAATGACTTACTTCTGGTCCAGATTTATGTTGATGATATCATTTTTGGGTCTACAAATGATAAACTTTGCAAGAAGTTTGCCACGCTAATGCAGTCAAAATATCAGATGAGTATGATGGGGGAACTTAGCTATTTTCTGGGCCTTCAAGTCAAGCAGAATGAAGAAGGCACTTTTATTTGTCAAACCAAGTACACCAGAAACTTGCCGAAGAAATTTGGAATGCAAGATTGTTCAAGTGCATCCACTCCCATGGCCACTGTAACAAAACTGGATAAGGATACTGGTAAATCAGTAGATATTACTGACTACAGAGGTATGATTGGCTCTCTACTCTATCTAACTGCTAGTAGGCCTGATATCATGTATGCTACATGTCTTTGTACAAGATTTCAAGCAGATCCAAGAGAACCTCACTTAACAGCTGTGAAAAGAATCTTTAAGTATCTTAAAGGAACAGCTGATCTGGGATTGTGGTATCCTAGAGAATCAGATTTTAAACTAATAGGTTACTCAGATGCAGATTTTGCAGGTTGCAAAATTGACAGGAAAAGCACAAGTGGAAGCTGCCAATTCCTTGGAGGCAGATTGGTTTCTTGGTTCAGCAAGAAACAAAAGTCAATTTCCACATCAACTGCTGAAGCAGAGTATATTGCTGCAGGAAGCTGTTATGCACAGATTCTTTGGATGAAGTACCAGTTACTGGATTATGGGTTAACATATTTTAAAATCCCTATTTACTGTGATAATCAAAGTGCTATTGTTATGACAGGTAATCCAGTTCAACACTCTATGACAAAGCACATCAGCATCAGGTACCACTTCATAAGGGAACATGTGGATGAAGGTACAGTGGAATTGCACTTTGTTCCAACAGATCAACAACTAGCAGATATTTTCACAAAACCACTGTGTGAAGCCACTTTTACAAGATTGGTAAATGAACTTGGAATGATTTCAGGTTCTTTCTCTAAATCTGCTTAGTCTTGTTCTGTATTATCAGACTTTATGATCAGTATTTACAGAATTCTATCTCTTTGTGTATTCTGTGATTATTTGACAAATGTTTTTAAGTACTGACTGCTGTCTGATATATGTTTCTAAACTCTGATAAGTGATATGTCTGTCTAAGTAACCATTCAATCCTATGAGGATAATTGTGCTAGATACTGACTTACTAGTCTTCAATAAATAAATGATCCCATGTAAGAAGTAATTATTTCAGTGGAAATCTTATGACACTAGCAAATTCTGATAATTGAGCTTAGTTGAGTTTACTTTGTTTATCTTATTACTAAGTCACAAATTAGAATAATGCTACTCATCTGTTAAGTCCTGATACTAGTAAAACTGCTGAATGTACTAAGTGCTGATAACCTCACTCATAAAAAGAAAAATCAAAAGGTTCAAAGAATAAAATCAGGTACTCCTTTGAGATCTAGAGTAAAAATATGGAAGGGAAGACCCAAGTGCATTGCTGGTATTAAGTAAATATGCATTAGAAAAGCAAAATATTTTCTTGGTGACTTTTCACACTCTATGATTACTGGAGAAATACTCTGATAATAGCATAAATTCTGATAAGCAGTCGTGACTCACTTACACTGAGGAGCCACTGTAAAATAGAATTTAAAAAGATGCATAAAATTAGCACAAAACAGTTGATGTGGACTCAAGCATGAACTCATTCATCAGTAGGTTTCAGGATAATGACAGCTCTTTAGCAAAATTTTAGTTATGCCTTATTTCTAAGATATACTGAAGTGAATCAGACTTTACTCTTTGTCTGCTATTTAGCTTAATGCACGCACTAATCACTCCATCTGAATGATGAAAATTACTGTGGTGGTCTATGTTGTTTTAGATAAACAGTCATTGTGTCATTTTGCACTAACTCTGAGGCCAAGTTCTGGTTGCATATTCTGACGATTAAGTTCTGAAGAGTATAACTCAGCACTTGTATGAGGATTTACTTAGATAAGCATTCCTTTTTCGAGTTAAGAAATTATATTCTGATGACCATATAAATTCTGTTTTATTTTAAGTTCTGACTTTCCTTTATCAGTACTTACATGATTTATCTTGGTCATTTTCACTTGATTTCTTTTCAGAATATTAATGATGCAGTGAAAAAAAATTAAATCAGTGGGAACGGTTTCAATTTTGAATTAAAACGGTTTCACCTTGATTAATGGAATATCTGGGTAAATGGAACGGTTTTTTTTCCTTGAAAACAGGCAAGTGGGCAAGTAATGATTACTGTTTTCTCGCGCCCAGTAACTATCCGTTATTACTGCATGTCTAACAGGTGTCCAACGGTAACATTTTTTTTAGAGTATAAGTACGACAGAGAAAGGATTTCTTTAATCTTTTATTTCCTTCATACTTTTTCTCTCTACTTGCTTTTACTCTCTCTTTCTCTCACGTTGGTTTTTCATACAGACATTTTATCAAACACCTAACAGGCACTTTTAAATCTCAATTTTTCACATGGCACCTAAGGATTTAATCATTGATGGAGCTAAGTTTGTTCCAAACAACTATGCTGCAATTCTTGATCATGCTGAAGTTCCATATGAATTGCATTTTGTGCAAGATCTTCTTGAACACAGTGAGATTGGGTATGCACTGACCCAGCCTTCAGTCTTTTCGAGCCAACAAGTTCTGACGTTTTGGCGGACTGGGCACTTTGATGATGGTGGTAAACATGGCACTCCCAGTATTGTTTTCGAAGTGGGTGATTCATCTTATGCAGTCACTCCTGGTACAATACGCAAGGCTCTACATCTCCCAGAAGAGTGTACTTTTTCAACTCCAGAGGAATCAGCACTTCAGGAGTTAATGGCTGATTTGGGATATGAAAAGAGTTTGGCAAAGCTTGGGCAGTTAAAAAGGGCTAATATCAGAAGAGAATGGAGTTTCTTCTTCGACTGCATCACCAAAGCTTTTGGGAACAAATGTTCGAATTTTGATGCTATCCCAATTCTGAGTCAACACACAGGGTATGCTATTATCCATCAAACTCATTTTGATTTTGCAACTGGTATAATTGGTTTTATTGGGGATAGGATGACAGAGGATAAGAATGTTGTCTATTTTGCTAGATTTTGTCAACTTATATATACTTTTTGTACTGATGAACCTCAATTAGTCAGTTCCTCAACCCCACCTTTTAGAGTTGCAAAACGATACTTTAATGATCTGGTAAATGCTGACACTAAGAAATCAGTGGTTAGACCATTACAGATTCCTCAGTCTGTAAAACAGATCTTAGTAAATGCTGATCCTCATACTTATAGATCTGTTTACTCTGATGTTCAACCAACCACAAACACCCAAAAACCATCATCCTCAACACCTACCACTCATACTACTCAACCTACCCTCTGGACATATCTCAAATCCTATCTCTCCACTTCACAGACTGTTTAATCCTCATCCTCCAAGCCAAAGAGGACAAAGACTGTTCCTCAAACACCTAAAAAGAGAAGGAGGACTGTACTGAGAGATGAATCTGATACTGAGGAACAGGTTCCTTCTTCAGAACCTGTTGTAGGTGAAGCTGAGAAAGAGACTTCTCAGAAGGATTCTGGAATTGGGGGATCTAGGCTTCTCAAAAGGCTTAGAAGAATGACAGTTCCTGAAATTCCCAAGGAATCCAAATCCACAAAGAGTTACAAGAAACAGAGGGTAAAAAGGCCAGTTTCAGATGATGAAGAGGAAGCAGCTAAGGAAGGGGATCAGGAATCTCTGATCTCACAAGCCAAGGAATTTGCTCCAGTCACTTCTTCTCCATCAACTCCATCTCAGGAAGCTGTTTCTGAAAAGGCTAACACACCTTCTGTGTCTCTTATTGATCCAGGCACAAGTGCTGATATTGATGTTCAAAACTTGGTTGTGCCTGAAGTAATTCTCTTAGAAGCTCCAACAACAAATAATCCTTCCACAACACCTGTTACTGATGCTGTTCAAACTCCAGAGTTATCAACAACACCTTCTCTACATCAAGATGCTGATGATCAGAATTTAGGTGAGCATCAGAATATGGCTGTTGATCAGAACTTAGCACAAGATCAGCAATTAGAGGATACTGAAGCCTCTATTGCTACTCACACTGTTGTCTTATCAGAAGATACTGATTCTTTAAGTTCTGATGCTGCAAATGCTGGAGATACTGGTGATGCTGCTCCAACTGCAGATGCTGATACAGCAGGTCCTTCAGGACATGCTCCTCAACAGACTATTCTAAAGTCTGAACTGGTTAAGAAGTTTATTACCGGAGAAGCACCAGTACCTTGGAGTAAAACTCCTGCAGGTCAGGAGTGGACTAAGGAATGGAACTCAGTTTCATGTGTTCCAACTGAAAAACATCTTGCTGAGCACTTGACTAAAGCTGATGAAATGTTAAATTCTGATAATTTCAAAACCCAGCTTAGAGTCACTGCATTGAGTACTAAACATCTACAAGGTCTTCATTCAACTACTCATGCAGAGCTACACAAGATTCAGGAGAACTTTATCAAACAGGAACAAGTTTGGAAAATTGATAAGAAAAAGTTCTTTCAACCTACCATTGACAGGATTGCTTATATTGAGAAGACTTAAGATCATCAACAAACTCAGATTGATGAAATTCTGAAAAATCAAGCTTCTCAGCAATCACAACTAACTGACATCCAATCCTCAGTGGAATTGCTTATCTCTCTTCTACTACCTGCTGATGCCAAAAAGGGGGAGAAAGTAATTAAGTCCAAATGCAAGACTAACAAGACACTGACAGGAAAGGATAATGAAAAAGATGATCAAGGAAACTCTGGAATGGGTAGAGGATTCACATCAAGACAAGCTAGTCACAGGACAAGTTCTGATACTGGGAAGAGAATAAGTTCTACTACTGGTAAAAGGATAAGTTCTGATGAACTTTTAGATCTTGATGAGGAAATAACAGGAACTACTACAAACTACTTAAAAGAACAGATTCTCTGGAATGGGTAGAGGATTCACATCAAGATAAGCTAGTCATATGACAAGTTCTGATACTGGAAGAGAATAAGTTCTGCTACTGGTAAAAGGATAAGTTCTGATGAACTTTTAGATCTTGATGAGGAAATATCAAGACAGTTATTTCTTCAGGAAAATCCAGGAATGGACTTGGAGAGTTTAATGAAAGAAGAAGCCAGGCTTAAATCAGAGAAAGTTACATCTAAATCTGAAGCTTCTGGTAAAAAGCCACTTCCAAAACTCAAAGGCATTGTGATCAAAGAAAGGACACTTACTGAAGCAACATTGGCTAGATCACAACCGCAGATAGATCCAAGATCCAAGGGTAAAGAAAAAGTTGGTGAACCTATCAAGGTTTATGTGCCTCCCGAGGATGAAGAAATTACTGATGAAAAGGATGATCTTGCTCTGACTTCAAGAAAAGTTCTTAAAACAACCTCTGACATGGCTCAAGTTGTTCAGAGTCAAGAAATTGTAAGTTCTGATATTCAGAAGAAGCAAGTAACCTCTGACATAGCTCAAGTTAACTTGATATCAGAAGATAGACCAAACACACTCCTACCAGGATTCACTAAAGCAAAACAGACTCAACCTTTGAAGACTACTGCAAGTGGTTTTGAAGCTAGAGTAGTTACTGGAAAGGAAGCAAGAGATAAAACTGGATTGGGAAGTGCTGATGAAAGAAGAATACATAACACTACCAATGATCCAACTTCCTTGAGTGAACCAGGTATTGGAGCAACTCCTGAGAGATTGAATCAACTGGAATCTGTACAGATGGTTTATCATACCTACTTGAAAGAATACATCATGTTGTATTTCATGACAGATGGTAGGGTTTATCATATAAGACAAAATGCCATTCCGTTGAAGTATTTTGAAGAATTGGAGCATGTACTTTTCTTACTTCAAGTGGATGACAGAATAACAGGAACTGCTGCAAACTACTTAAAAGAACAGATTCAGAGACAGAAAAGACTTTATTCTGTTAAGTCTGACAGCACATATGTTCCAAAGTACAGAGATCACAATGGTGATATTGTTGATATGAAGCCTAATACTGCACAGATCAGAACATATATTAGTATTAAGGGACTTGAATTCAATCTGGAGTCTGACAAAGTCTATGTCATAAGACTAGATCAGGAGTTGAGAAAAGAAAAGATCAATGATCTCAGAGCTGCAATCTTTCAAACTGGTGAAGATACTGCAGAGCTTAAAGATGCCAAAAGGAGAATGATTGATGAACTCAGATATGCTGAGAAATGTTTGTTGAAGAACTATCTCAGAACAACTCCTGACATCAGAGAGATCAGATGATGAAGCCAAGTTGAAGATCTACAACTGCTTAAATTCTGATATTTGTACAGACTGAAGTTTTTATCAGAAGTTGAATATTGGTAAAGTTTTAAGGACTGTAAGTTGTAGTAATCTAGTCTAATTCTCATGCATTTGTACTTAATGTTTTTGACATCATCAAATATCTGTTAAACTTGTATATTATGCTAATTTACAAGTTGGGGGAGATTGTTAGATATATTTGATAATGTCATGGCTAATATAATTTATGTTTAGATTTCAGTTCTTACTTAACAGGATAAATTAGTACTTAACTGTTGATCAGTACTTATACTGGAAGTCAGGACTTAAGGATGTCAGTACTTATATTATCAGGAGATAATCATCAGAAGTTAGATATCAGAACTTAAGTGCTGAAGGACGATCAGATAAGGAAAGTAGCTGATTGAAGGAAAGAAGATCGAGATAAACATAAGAAGAGATATGCATGAAGAAGGAGTTCCGTGAAGAATGGAATACTTGGAAGAAAAGATATCTGATTGATATATTTTAGGAAGCAGAATTATATTCCATATCAATTAGCGATTATCTTGTAACTGTGTAGTATATAAACACAGACATAGGGTTTATACTATAAGTGTTATCATATTCGAGAAGATTATTTATTGTAACCCTAGCAGCTCTCGTGATATTTGTTCATCACTGAGAGGTAACAGTTCCATACTGTAACAGAGTTTATTGTTTCAATAAAGTTTGTTTTCTGTTACTTAATATATTAAAGTTCAATTTGATTGTATTTTACACTGTATTCACCCCCTCTACAGTGTGTGTGACCTAACAGAATTTTTACTCCAACATCTTTTTTGCTCATCTTGTTAGTTGTTGTGATCTTTAAACTCTTTGTACTTCAAGAGCTTGCTCTGATACTAATTGTTATTCCCAAAAAATCTAACAATGAATTACAGAAGGGGGTTGAATGTAATTCTGGTTCTTTTTCGATTTCAAGAAATATTCTATCTCAAATATATAACAGTGTTTAATTAAGCAAAAATGCGGAATAAAATTATTGAGGTAATCAAACACAAAGTAATTAAACACAAGTATTTAAAAACTTTCTGGTGGATTGAACTTTTCCACCAGAGATATATATAAGATCGAGAACTTTGTGATGCAAGGTTTGCACACAGCTGCTTACAAGTAGAATTACAAGAACAGAGAAATTCTTCACAAGTACAGCTTTTTCTATTTCTATAATTCAAGTACTTAATTTACTACTAGATACTCTTGGTTTATATATTACTAAGATACAAGTGAATAAGACAAACTAATAAAACAAAATGTGTCTTTATCTGATCATATGCTTCTTCATTTCTCCATTCAGTATCTTTGATTTTCTTCGAGTAAGCATGGAAATGGAAATGCTTCTTTGTTCTCTAAAACCTGTTAATAGACTGCCACATTCCATTGCATACAATCAACCCATGTGACTGTCAAGTCACTATCAACTGCTTTTTGAATTTAATCATCCGTTGAAACTCTGTTGGATCATCCATTGAGGCTGTGTTGGATCATCCGTTGAGTGTCTGGTTGATCATCTGTTGAGACTCTAGTTGATCATCCGTTGAAACCTTGTGGAACATCCGTTGAGAGTACCTTCATGCAGTTAAATCTATTTCACTTATGCAAAATTATAAGGCATCTAATGTATACAATTGCCCAACCTATTTTGCATATCAATTTAGTAGTCAACATGACTTTGAATATCCTACAACTTCTAGATCTCTAAGGTATTGTAGTATGCAGGAATGTGTTACAAAACTTATTAAGTCAAAAGCTACTCTCTCAATGGATGTTTAAGTAATTCATCTGTTGAGAGCTACAAAAACACTAAATTAAATCTACTAAGGTATTTTGGTGAACTTATCATCAAGCCTATAATATATTCCTTACCGCTCCTTCTCCCATTATTGTTTCTTTCTCCATCTCTGGTATACTTACTCAACTTCCCTTTTCAAATAAGGAACTCAATTTCATCTTTCAATTATCGACACTCGCCGGTATCATGGCCACAATCCTTATGAAATCAACAATACTTACTTTTATCCAACTTGGCAGGATCTACCTTTAGAGGCTTTGTCCAATCAACATCTCTGTCTCTCTCGATTTTCATCAAAATCTGACTTCTAGGAGTATTAAGTCTAGCATACTCAGTGAACTTCCGTCCAGGTCCCCCTTTTTTGGGCAATGATTCAGCTTCTTTGTTAACCCTGGGATACTTGTAATTGGCACTGTATTCTTGATTAGTCTTTCGCTTCTTGCCACCAGTGGGCTCATTGTTCACTATCATCTTCTTCATACTTTCTTTTATCTTAATATATTTCCTGGCCCTATCCTGGAGCTGTAACATGCTTTCAGGGGGCGCTTATCTAGGGATATCTTGAAGAACTCATCATTAGTCCCTTGCTGCAGTGCTATCATAGCTAACCTTTCGTCAAGATCCTGGGACCTTCAATGCTTCCTTTGTGAAACAATTTAGGTAGTCTCTTAGGGACTCCTACACTTATTAGGACAAAATTACACGCAAGTATACGCGTTCGCAAGTAATATAGAATTCTTTCTAGTTCATTCCCACATTGACTCTTTTTGGTTAACTTAAGATTATGCACATATGCAATAATAATATGGCTATCGCTCAATGCTAAGAAAATAACAATTTGGTTTTGATTAATTAAGAGATTATACTAAATAACATTAACTAAAAGAATTGAGGTTTTTATTACTTATATGAGACAAACATAGGATTCTAACTTCATTAAATACTTCATTCAAAGTCATTGTTCTTAACTTTAACATGCAGTGGTGATGACAACTAATCAGATAACACGAAACTAGTAAATGCCAACTTTCGTTGTATGAATACCCTACTACTAGACATCCACAAATGAGATAAAAGCTGAATAGACACCAATTATGTTGAGACCCTATATGTCTATAGAATTTGACAACATAAAGGTTTAATGTGCAAGTTATCTATCGTGATTACATAGGGCAAGTAAGATGGTTAAAATTACCTACAAATCATGCATATCAAATACATGAACCTATGCTAGCATGGTAAGTTCTAAATCTTTGTATTCAATGTCGCTTCAACAGAGATTAACACGCTATCTTATATGTTCGCGACACACATAAAATGAATAAGCACAACCAATACTAGGATATCAATCAATCACCATACACCAAGATATTGAAGAAATTAACTATATAAATCCATAAGTAAATCCGTTAGAACCCCACGACAACGATTAGTTCTTAACCGAACTCATCGTCACCATGGGTTCCAATAAAAGCATGGTAAATAAACTAATATAAACTAGGTCTGAAATAACTGAATAAATAATAAAAAAGTACGTTAACAAGAGTATTAGGTTCAAACAATAAAGAAAACAAGCATCCAAGATTACAACTTAAGCAAAGAATCACAAGTACAAACAAGCTCTTCTTCTCCTTCGTATAATTTGTGCTATTAGGTCTTCTTGCTGTTATCTCATTGCTCTCTGTTATGAAAAACGTCTAATTTAGGAGTTATATTGGCTTCAGAATCAAGCTAGGCTTCAAAATCTCAAAATCAGAGAAGAATCAGGATTCTGGAAAATGACCTAGCGCGGCCGCCCCCAAATACAGCGCGGCCGCTCTGAGTGTGGCGCAGCCGCTCCCAAGTGTAGCGCGGCCGCCCTAGCCTTCTGAAAAAAAGCTAATTTTTTTTGTTTGTCTGAACTTCTCTTACTAGTTTCTTGTGCAACTCGACCGAGGCTCCATCCTAACACTATCCCAGCATAAAAATAATGTAAACCCATTCCTGCTTCCGATTATGCCCTGAAATGCCAAACACTACGAAAACACATTAAAAACACAAACAACTTGAGTACAAAACACCAATTCGAGCCTTTACAAAGCATTTAAGTGGACATAAATGCCACTTAACACACCCCAAACTTGAATCGATGCTTGTCCTCAAGCATAATACACTCAAAAATAAGAAATAAAAATGCATGAATGCAACTAACATGAATGCAACGATCCCCTCAAATTAACTAAACCAACCAATGAGCAACATCTCAATGAATGCAATTATTCGCATAAAGTTCAATCAAATCCCACAAATCAACTCACAAACCAGAAACGTGTGTGTGTGCATTTGCTTAACAGATATACTCTTGAAACTAGATCAATAATCATAACTCACCACTCATCAAGGCAATCACAAGGTTATAAACATAATAAATGATAAACTCAAAATGACTGACAACACTTCAATTTTATCGAAGTTATACAATGATTCATGCTTTTATTGATAACACATAACAAACACTAACATGCTTATTCGATCGTGCAATAATACCCATGTAGCGAGCGTTAGGTTAGCGGATCCCAGACTATAAAAGCCTTGGGTCACTAGGCACAATGTCCCCTAGAACTTAATAAATCGAGTATTAAAGAGCCCACTCGTGATCAATTATGCATAACATATGTTTTTTTCTTTTTTTTTCTATTTTTTTCAACAATTTTTGAACGAGTGCGTTTCGCTCTATCTCGCTCAACCCTAGACTACTCATATAAATATGAGTCGGCTACTAGCCATTTGACACCTAGCCTTAACTAGCATTGAAATCCAAGTTTTTCTCCAATTTTAAAAATCCATGTTATTTCGTCACTAAGAGAATAACAAAAATTCTAGACACAAACAATTGATTAAACCTTGACAAACAAACAAGCTATGATCATGATCGAGCACTCAAGCAACCTATAAGACTTAGTGAAAATTTTCCTGTTTCCAGCATGTAAGTCAATTCGTTAAGACTTAACATTCCTCTATACGACATCACTACACTCAAATCAACATCACAAATCAATTGGAAAAGCCACCTAAGGGATCATGATAAAATGCCAATGCAACTATATACAACATACTAACATGACAACAAATAAACAAAATAAATAGCTACATGATAAATATGCAAACTATATGAACTAAACTATCATGAATATGCATCTAAATGGACTCACACACAAATATTCCTTAACTATCACCCCCAAACTTTAAAATTTCACTGTCCTCAGTGAAGGTAATAGTAAGAAATCGAGACATACCTACTCGGAATCAGAATGATCATCACCCTCTGCGGGTGGAGTGTCAGGAGGCAGGTACACAGAATTCTCTCTAAAATATGACCACTGTATGTCAACCCCCGTGGCTCTAAAAGCTGTACCCAATGCCTGCGTAAGATCCAGTGCAAACCTGCTATGGATGTCATACATCGCATCCATCCGCCTCGTCAAATGCCTATACCGCACCGAGCCTAAACCAGCACTATCCTCTGCCTCCTGATGCTGCTGCTGCGAAGAATCGGCCTCACCCATCTGATGTCTCCACGCTGTTCTACGTGCCTGAGTTGAACCACTAGCATATGCCTGATCAGCTGGCTGGCCCTCTGGAAAATGATTATAGGTGTACCCAAGTCCTTTTCGTCAGCCTTCCCACCAAACCACTCCTGCATCACTGCGATCATAGAACTGTCAATGGGGGCCCTCGATAACTGAAGTTGCTCGTGTGCGGGCCAATGAACTCCCACCGCAACACAAAGCTTGGTCACAATCGAGACATAAGGGATAGACCCCGTAGTGCTCCCACACAAAAACCTCAAAATACCCTGATGAATAATGAAACCGAGATCCACATAATCTCCTTGTAAAATCCCTCATAACAACTTTGCACGATTGTAACGACTGGGAAATTCGCGACGTAATTAAGTGAATAAAATATGATTTCTGTGATGTAATTATAAATTATGTGATTAAATGATGATTAATTGTCTTTATTGTATATTAGTATCTGGGAGCATATATAGATGCATTCCAATTTAAAGAATCAGCTTAGGAGTTAAGCTGTGTTGTCGGGCCGTCAGGTAAAACGGAATCCGTCCTAAAAAGGGATTAAAGTGTTTAAAATGTGGAATATGTGTTAATATGTGAAATGAAATGTTTAAGTAAGTACTGTGTTCTAATGACGTGTCGGTTGGTAAAGGTAATTGAGAAGCGTAATTGAAACGCTGAGCGTCGGGCCGTCAGGCAGAACGTGACCCGGTACGCGTAAAGAGGAATAATTATAAAAGGGGAAATTTTATTGTAACATCCCGCACTTCCGGACCATTAATTCTAAACCAAAACTAAAATAAAATACAATTTACTAATACGAAAATCTATTACAAAGGTCACTATTACAAACGCGCAGCTAAAAGCGGAGTCCAAAATTCAATCTACTCCAATTCTAAGGTCCTCGAACTCCAATACTAACCAACTCGAGTCTTTTAGACGAAACCTGAAATATTAAAAGAATGAGCGGCGAAGCCCAGCAAGCAACTACCGTTTGACGGCTCAAAATAATATTTTAAATCTTTTTCAAAAATAGAATTTAAACATGCTTGACACATAACACAGATCACATAAAATCACACATATATTCGATAATAAGGTGAACAAAGATGCAAACGATATAATCAATAATCATAATCAAACACATTCTATAACCCGCACTTCCGGACCATTAATTCTAAACCAAAACTAAAATAAAATACAATTAACGAATTCTTATCTTTAGTCCCACAGTCCTAAATCACACCTTATGCCACACTTTGCCAGTGACCGGCATCTTATACTTTATGCCACACTTCCCAAGTGAACGGGTTTTAATTCTTATTCGATGGGGGGCTAGTTCACATCCCTCGTCAAGTGCAACCAAAGTTTGACAAGGTATCGATGTGTTCCGGAACGTGCGCAAACTAGTTCTAAGTTCTAAGTATCACAATGTCCAGTGATCGGATTCTAATTCTTATACGTGATTAAGATTGGGAATTTATTTGAATTCGTTTCTTATCAATCACATATTAATTTCATACATACGACAGTCAAAACAAATATTTGAGCACATGAATCAAACAATATAAGATACATTACACAATAATACGGAGCAATAAAGATTCACTTGCGTAATTAAACAGATAATTCAAGTTTCAAAATATACGGAACAACGAATAATCACTTACAGAACACGTAAGCAACAAATAATACAGAGCAACGAAAGTTACTTGTCTCAATCACGCAAACAGATAATTCACATTAGAATACACAATCAATCCTTAGCAATCCATAAAAAATGAAACATCTAAAATCTCGATCTTCTCCATGACTTCAATTATGATCAGATCCTTATTGAGCCTTTTTGACCCTGTAAACGACATTTTCTTGGAAAACACAAAGGACGGAAGTTGTAGAGAACGAAAAGATCTTTCCGAAAAGTCCAGAATCACTGAATTCTGATTCACGATAAATTTACTACGAATTTTACAAGACTGCTGATTTATGAAGAAAAGCCCCTACGAATTTTGATATTAAAAACGAGGAAAACGAAAGGGGTGTATTTATAACGATACAAAACCCTATGTCTTAACCTACAAGTTATCCATATTAGAATATGATCCAAATTTTAGGTCCATTAGTCTAATTAAATTTTAAATCCTAGTCCTTTTCTAATTTTAATACTCTTTTAATTCTATTATTCTATTATTAATCTAATTCTAAAATTCGGGATATTACATTTATGATCAGACATGAGTTGTGATGTGTGAATATATGTGCTTGCTTGTTTGTATAAAATCAACCGTACGCTCAAAAGTTTTTTATGAGTAATGGTTGGAAAGCTAATTTCGAGATCTACGTCTTTAAATTGTCAATCACAATATTTTTCAACTTTTTGAGAGAGATATATTTAATATTTACAATCGATTTTATTGGAGTAAAAAGAGAAAGGGAATCAAACTAAAAAGAGGATTAGTAATTTACTAAACTACCCCTGCCCTCTATTATATATACTAGCTCATTTTCTTTTCCTCCCTTTCTTTCTTTTCTTTCCCGTGACACTCTTCTCTCTCTCTCTCTCTCTCTCTCTCTCTCTCTCTCTCTCTCTCTCTCTCTCCCTCTCTCTTTCGATCACTCTCATCTCTCTCTCGGTTCTCTCCCAATCTCTCTTCTCTCTCTTACATGCAACAACAAAAACTAATCCAAACTCAAAGATTTTATCCTCCATAACCATCATTTCCGATATTCTACTCAAACACCACTTGCATGTAAGTGTTTATGTAAGTTTCATAGTTCCATCTCCATGGTTGTGTTCAAGAAAATGTGATTTCTTGATATATGATCATAAGAGAGTCTAAAGTGAATTTTTGTGGTTTAAAACTCAAGAGGAGACCCGTTATGGGCACTCTTAAGTTCGACCACCATTTGCCGTGATCCAATGAGAGCCAGTGGGATTTTAGGAATATGATGTACTTAGTTGAAATAATGTGGTTTTTGAGCTCTATGCACTTTAAAACTTATATGTAGCCTTTGCATGTCTTGGTTTCTTGAAAAGTTTAAAAGGGTTTTGTATTTCTTTCAAAAATTTAAGTGTATTGGTTGATATAAAGGGTTTCGATGATTGTTTTAAAAGTATTTGGACTTGTGTGGTTGATTGGGTACTGAATGAAGAATGGGTATAAAAGGGATTGGTTTAATGCTAAGTGAATGCATGTATGTTTAATTGGAAAATTCGATTAGGGAATGAATTTGAATTGCATGTAAGTATATATGTATGATTTGGTTCGAATTTTGTTGGTAAAGAAAAGGGTGTTAGTTTAAAAGTTGGTTATGCTAGAAATGATTGAGAAGATTTAGTATAATTCTTAACAAGATCTTTGCATGCTAAAAACTAAAGTTGCATGGTGTAATTTTTGAGAAATTCGATTGTATAAATAGGATTGTGGTTCGAATTTTGATGTTAAAAGAAAATGATTCTTTTGAAGGTTTTGATTGAGCTATGTGTTTATGTGAGCTAAAGTGAGTATTTGATTGATTTTGTGCTTAGTAAGTACAATAAGGTCGAATAGGCCATAGGAATAAAGAGTCAAAACTTGGTTTTTGATAATCGAAAGAATGATTGGGTGTGTATATGTGAATATCTATGGATTTGTTTGTTTGATTGCGACATGTGGTTCGAATTAGGGGATAAAAGAAAAGGGGAATTAAGTTGTTTGATTTTAAAGAACTATAAGTGATAGTCGTGGTCGTAAATATTTAGTTGTGAATGAATCGTGTACTCGTATGAGTTATAATAGTTTGATTTGCGGATTAGTCGAGATAAAAGCGAATATAAGTTGATTATTGAGTATATAAAGATATAAAGGCTATGAGTAAAGAATGTGTTATGTGCTATGTGCATGTGTGTATAAGCTTTACTCGTATAGTTCGAGTCAAGAGTATAATCGAGTTATCATATCAAGTGAACGTTCCAGGAACGTGAGTTGAGAAACTAATTAAGGTTTGGTTTTGGATTGTATATTCAGAGCGTGAGGGCATTCAGGGTAGGAAAGGGAAAGGTATACTAGGTGGCAGTAGTTCAACCTTCAGGAAAGCGAATTCGGGCAAGTAACTCTACTTACTTGTGTAAATGGTTAAAAAGAAGTTATTCTTCATGCCATGTAGAGTATTGAACTGTTAAAGTAATGTACCCCTGTTATCGATTCTTGAGATACCCTGTCATTGATCTTGTGAACTTGTTATTGATAAGCTTATTGATCCAACCCTTGGTAACTCCTTTTTCCTATTTACTTGTTATACCATGAAATGCTATAAACCCTATAAGTACCTTTACGAACCCCTTGTAGTGATGCTTCATTCCTTGTTTACCTTATACTCTATTGGTCCTTTAAACGATTTTGATTTCCCTAACTTGAGTACCTTGTTACCATTGATCAAGATCCCTAGAATTGAACTTTGCTTATCCTTGTTTCATTTCCTTAACTTTGAGTTCTTGAAATTGAACTTAAGAATGAGTTTCGACTTGAAAGAGTCTGAATGATTTCATATTCTTGGTAATGATAAAATGAATTTAGTAAACCTATCTTTTTCCAACTCAAGGTTTTCCAAACGAATTCCTGATGGATTGGATTCCAGTCATAGTAAGAGGCTAGCGGGGCTAGTCCAGTTTAAGGCTAAAATTATGCCATTGGTACCTTAAAGACCGGATGGAGGTCGGTATGGGCTGATCACCCGTATTATTATTATGAAATGAGAGATAAAGTAGTCCAATCAAGGGTTCCATAATTATTTAAAAAGGAATTGAAATTTCCTACTCAATAATTGATTCTTTAAAAATGAAAAAAGGTTTATATTGCTTTGAAAAAGAGTTAATTTTGATATTGTGAAGCTTACAGTTTGTGAACCCTGATTTTGATTCTGTTGATCATATAATTGATTCCCTATAATGAAAACATTGTCGCTTTCCATTTGAAAGATCAGTTGTGATCCTTTAATGATTTGTGATGAATGTCGGCTTTCACCCTATCTTGAGCCTTGTTCCTTAAAAGCCCAAAATTTTCTTCATAACCCCCTTTCATAGCCTAAAAGATATAAATCTGCCACCTAGAATTGATAAAGTAGAATGCCCTGAGATCAGTAAAGTATCTTGTGGATTTTATATCGCAGAACTGCTTTTTAGTTACTTGCTGAGTTTTATACTCATATGTTTTGTTTTAATCTAACCATGGCAGTTAAGCAAGAAGATGGCCAGGCTTAGGCGCACTGCTCGTAAGAGCTTACCTGGTGGTCCCTATCGTGTTGAGGGCTTCCAGTTGCCAGAGCAGGTAGTACAGGTTTTGAGCGAGCAAGCGCTTAGCCGAAGAGTTGTTAAGATACAATGGGTTATCTGTCGGTTCCAAGCCGGGATCGACTATGTACATTTGGTTTCATTTTGGGTTGTAAATTATATTCTATGGTTGGTAGTTGTAATCTTGTCTCACACTTTATCCTGTTTGATCCTGTTAGTAGCTAATCGGGGTTTATGCTTATTTAATTCATAGATTAATGGTGTGTGGGTCCTCATTTCCTAACCCCGAGATAGGGCGTCACAACGATCCACAGTCACATCATGCACATGAGAAGAAGGCATGATATTCACACAAATACAAGCATTCCACGCACGAGAAAACCTGTTCATGTATGAAGTGGGGAAATTGAGATACTCATTCGATCCCCTCTTGAACCTCCAACGTGTATCCAGGACACACAGCGTAGCCACAATCAAATCCAAATCAAAGTCCTCCCCAATCTTATTAACCCACTCCTCCTGAGTAGGTTGTCTCTCTGGCTGGTTGATCACCCTGCGAATAGCCTCAGGAGTGTAGTCCACAGTCAACCCACGCACCACCGAATACCCATTCTTTTCATCTTTTGCGTTCGCATAAAACTCGCGAACAACACTCATAGGCACAGCCGCGGGTTCCACACAAAATGACACCCAACCCATCTCCAAAATCATCTCGAGAAGCTTACCATCCTTACCCGAAGGTAGAAAACCCCTCTCTTTCACTATCATCTTCGATAATATCCTTATGTACTCTGGTTCAGCCTCCGGAGTAACAAATCGTGGCCTCGTACCCCTAATACTCGGAGAATCGGTAGTGGCGGGGTTAGTGATGCTGCTAACTTGAGTACGTGCTCTCTTTGGTGCCATTGGATTTGATAATTGAGAAAAGAGAGGTGTGTAGAGAGATTTAGGTTTTGAGAATATATAAAGTGATGGAGATGATTTTATGGAGGTGTATGTATATATAAAGAATTAGAATTAGGTTTAGAATAGAAGTGGTATAAGATTATGGGTTAGTGGGGATAATGGGTAGTGTTTAGAATTGATTAGGATAAGGAATTAGGGTAGTGGAAGTAGGGAAATTCGGTTGGGGTATTGTAATTGTTTGTAATTTTTGGATTTTCTCATCTTTTTTTTCTCCAGGGAATCAGCGCGACCACCCCGCCTGGGAGCGCGGGCGCACCGTGTTTCTGTTCTTTCAACGCGGCCACCCCGCTTCCCAGCGCGGACGCGACGCGCCGTGCTCCCTATTTTTTTCTTTTTTTTTGTTTTTTGTCTTTTCTTCTACTTTTCTTCCTTTGATATTCTACTAATATACATAAGCTTGGGTTGCCTCCCAAGAAGCGCTTGCTTTACATCGCTAGCTTGACATAGAATTCCGAGATCAAATTAATAATAAAACGACACTAATCACCTCACGGTTTTTCGTATCTCCATAGTAATGCTTCAGACGCTGTCCATTTACCTTGAATGCCTGGCCTGGATCATTCTCAAAAATCTCCACCGCTTCATGTGGAAACATAGTTTTGACAACAAATGGCCCTGACCACCTTGACTTCAATTTTCCAGGAAAAAGACGGAGACAAGAGTTGAACAAAAGAACTTGTTGCCCCGGCACAAATGATTTGAGCACTAGACCCCTATCGTGCCACCTCTTGACTTTCTCCTTATACATTTTATTGTTCTCATACGCTTGAAGTCGGAACTCATCGAGTTCATTCAATTGAAGCATCCTTTTCTTCCCAGCTGCATCCATATCAAGGTTCAATTTTTTCAAAGCCCAATATGCCTTGTGCTCTAGCTCCACAGGAAAATGACATCCTTTACCATAACCCAATTGAAACAGTGACATTCCTAGTGGAGTCTTAAATGCTTTTTGATAAGCCCAAACAGCTTCATCTAGCTTCAAAGACCAATCCTTTCTCGATGGACATACAACTTTCTCCAGAATTCATTTGATCTCTCTATTAGATACCTCAGCTTGACCATTAGTCTGAGGATGGTAGGCTGTAGCAATGCGATAATTTACATTATATCTCTGCATCATAGCGGTGAACTTGTGATTGCGGAAATTCGATCCCTCGTCATTGATTATGACTCTTGGAGTCCCAAATCTTGTGAATATCTATTTGTGAAGAAAATTAAGAACTACCTTCGCATCATTCATCGAAAAAACCTTGACTTCGACCTATTTTGACAGATAATCGACCGCCAACAAGATATACTGATTATTGCAAGTTAAGATAAATGGACCCATGAAGTCAATTCCCCAAACATCAAAGACCTCAACCTTGAGAAGCACATTAAGAGGCATCCCTCTTGGACATATTACAAACACGATGGCAGCGATCACTCTTCAAAACAAACTGATGGGCATCCTTAAACAATATAGGCCAGGAGAATCCTGCTTGAAGGATGCGAGCTGTTGTCTTTTCTCCACCATAGTGTCCTCCATTAATAGTTGAATGGTGGTCTCGCAAGATACCCTCCGTCTCGCTGTAGGAAATACATATCTTGATGATTTGGTCAGCTCCTTGCCGAAACAAAAATGATTCATCCCATATGTACCACTTCATTTCATGAAGAAACTTCTTCCTTTGAGCAGAAGATAAGTCCGGGGGCATAATGTTGCTCACAAGATAGTTCACAATGTCCGGTTCTTATTCTTGCACCCCAAACAACTGTGTAGCGACTGGGAATTTCGTGACGTGATTAAGTGAATAATGTATAATTCTGTGGTGTAATTATAAATTGTGTGATTAAATAAAGAGTTAAATGATTTTGTTGGTTAATTGTCCTTATTGTATATTAGTATCTGGGAACGTGAAATGACGCGTTCCAGTTTGATGAGTCAGCTTAGGGGATAAGCTGTGTTGTCGGACCATCAGGAAGAACGGGACCCGTCTTAAAAGAGATTAAAAATATTTAAATGTGAATTATGTGTTGATATGTGAATGAAAATATTTAAGTAAGTATTATATTTCAGTGACGTGTCAGTTGGAATAAAGGATTTATTGTGAAGCATAATTGAGACGCTCAACGTCGGGCCGTCAAGCAGAACGTGACCCGTTACGTGAAAAGGGGAATAATAATAAAAAGGGAAATTTTGTGATCAAGTATGAGTCATGAAATGTGAATACGTGCTATCTCTTGAAAATATGCTTGATTATGTGCTCTGTTGATTTTTTAAGGATTTAAAGGGGTTTATTTGATTTAAAATAAGATTTATTGAACCTTTAAACATTTTTATAAAATTATCCGAGTATGTTCTTGGCGTGAGATTTGTTGTGTTCTCTTTAGAATAATCCTAAAGATTTTACAAAAATGATAGATGTATTTATTTCATGATCGGTGTATTTTAAAATGATTTAAGTGAGTTCTATTTCTATTTTGAGCGCAATATTATAAAATCCATAGAAAATAAACTGTACGCTCAAAAATTATTTTAAAAAATATGGTTGGAAAGCTAATTTCGAACCCTATATTTTAAAATTGATATTACTTCGATTTCCATATTTCCGAGAGAGCTTTATAATATTCAAATTCATTTTTGGGATTAGGAATAAAAGAAATGAGAAGTGAAAAATCAAATTATGGTATAATTACCATACTACCCTTGCCACACCAATATATAAACCACCCTCCCTTCTCTTTCTCTTCTCTTATTCCCTCACTTCTCTTCTCTATCTCTCTTTTCCTCCCTCACTCCCGAACCCTCTCTCTCTCTCGGTTCTCTCCATCTCTCTTCTTCTCTCTCTTACATGCAACCTCAAAACCTAGCTCAAATTCAAAGATCTACCTACAAATAATCATCATTTTCAACCCTCTATTCATTTACACTTTGTATGTAAGTTTCTAAGCAACTTTTCGTAGCTTCATCTCTTTGGTGATATTCAAGAAAGTGCAATTTCTTGGTATGTGATCATGAGGGAATATAAACAAGAGTGTTGTGTAATTCTAAGGTCCAAAACTCAAAGAGGAGACCCGTATTTGGGCACTCTCGAGTTCGACCACCACCGACCGTGATCAAAGGAGAGCCGGTGGAATTTTAGAAGTGTGATTTTCCTAGTGCTATAATGTAATCTTGTTAATGGTAGTGTTTGTACCCTAGAGACAACACTATTATGTTTATATTATGAAAATTTTGGATTATTAATTATGATTATATGGATTATTCTTTAGTAATTTATTATATCTTTATTTTCTGTGATATGATGTTAGATTCATAAATGTCCTTGGAATATGATATGTAAATCTATATCTCTAAGTACGTGACTTAGAAATGAGATTATGAGAATAGTATTGATATTCCTAAAGGTCCCTAGTCAAGTATTATTGTTAAGGGACAATAATAAATACATTGAGACTAGTGTGTTTGTTGGCTGATGATCACATCTCATTGATCATAGGTATGGTGATACTAAAGTCAAAACACAGGCACATGTATTAAATACATGGTGTTGGATTTGCCCGTTGTGAGATACTACATGTTTATAGTGTCATAAGTTAATCTCACAGTGATAATGATGTATTGGTCCTTTGACATGAAATCATTTTATTTCTATACGAGAATTAATATACTTTGATACTATTAAAAGTTATCCTTGACCGGGTAATAATAAAAGTAGACATTGGGTACATTATAAATCGTATAAGAAATATGAATGATCTAGATGGGATTTAGACCTCCTTTATTAAAGAAGTGATATTATTGGCCTCTTGATTGAGTAAGACTATAAAATGCATGGTCGTGCTCAAATACTGATTTGTTTAATAGTTTACTCATTGATCAAGAAAAGAAGTATTGAACGTTAACAGAGGATGACACAATGCATGCCTCGAGTTTGATCTATAATATAAGGCTAAAAGGATTATATTATATTGTACATTATTCATGAAAGGTTTAATTGATCACCGATTTAATTATTATTATTTGGGTAACAATGATGTATTACTAGATGCCGCTCATTGTTTATGATTTTAAAGTAGAATAAATTGTTGCCAACGTAATAATAACCTAAAGGGTCGCACAAAGAATGATTGGAGGATTATTTAATTTAAATTTGGATTTAAATTAAATGTAAGTAATTCGAATTATTCGTTATTAATTAAGTGTGACTTAATTAATTAAATAAATAGGAAATTCGAATTTAATATTAAATCCAAAATTAAGTTATTGGATGATTAAGTGAGACTTAATAATACAATAATTAGAATTTCGAATTTAATAATAATAATAATAACTCTAAAATTCAGTTTAGGGTTGGAGGCCCATTAGCTCTTGCCTATATAATATCTCTTTCTAATAGAATTAAGGTTACACGTTTTATTTGATAAAACATAAACCCTAGCAGCTTGAAGAGAGATAGAGAGAGCAAGAAGGCGGTCTCAAGAATGTGCTAGTACACACCCATCCTCCGGGCGATCATTCGTGTGGATACCTTCAAGGGGTAGATCGTTCCAGCGACGGGCTACGTGGTGATCATTTAAGACCTCCATCTTTCCATTAACGTAAAACTTCTTAAGGTAAACATACTGAACTACGAATTAAATATTATTTTTCGCATGGATCCTGCGGAGGGTTTCGATTTTTAAGATTTAAATTTACATTTTTTCTTACGTTTATGTGCTAAAAACCCTTCAATGGCATCAGAGCTACTTGCGAAAAAAATTTAATTTCGTTTATGTGTTTAACCGTTTTCGATATATGAGCATGTACGTGATTCGCCATGATTTGATGTTTATATAATATGCTTATATATATGGTTTTGAATATATTGTATTCATGTGAGTTGTATAATCATAAGATGATTATGTAGTCTGTATATATACAGATATATACATGATTTATGTTTGTTCTAATTTTGAGAATCGTATTAGATACGGATTCTGAATTGCCTGCTGCAGATTTGCTGAAATCTGGGTCTGGTGTCCGATTTACGCAAACGGATACCCTAATCGATAGGTAAACGAGCGTCTAAACAGTGATTCTTATTTTTTTTGATTTGATTCTGATTTTTCTGATTTTTGTCATATTTCTTTTATGATTAGATCATGGTTAATATGATATGTTAAGATCATATTATGTGATTTATCATGCTTTAATGTGTTGTATGAGCATGGTGGATGGTTATAGCCTTTCGACCCTAGTGTAATGGTTTTGGTTTTGGTTTTATATACGACTTGCATGTCGTCAATCTTTGTAATCATAAATCTCGAATGTAACTCAAGTTATTCTTGTAAGTTCATTACATTAGTTTTATTTTCAATCATTTAATGTAATTGAAGACTCAAGAAGGCTATCCAATGAAGGTGATTCAAAGAAGAATACGAGGCATACAAGAAGTATAAACAAAGAAGAAGACTTATATAATAAGTAGTTGTATTTGTTTCCATCACCACATTAGATTGACCTTGATCTTTATCATGAGCTTGATAAAGATCACATAGGATGGGGTCATAACCAAACACATTTACTTTATTGTACTTTACATATTGATGTATGAATGTATGTATAAAATAGTTAATGATGCATGCTTTAATTAGATTAATCATTCATGAATGTATGTATTAGATACGTCACCCATTGTAATATCCCGTAATTTTTAGAATTCGATTAATAATATAATAATAGAAAAAAAGGATTTAAATTAGATAAAGATTAGGATTTAAAATTGAATTAGAGTAATGGGCTTAAAATTTGGATCAGATTCTAATATGGATAACTTGTAGGTTAAGAAATAAGGTTTTGTATCGTTATAAATACATCATATTCGTCTTTCTCGTTTTTATTCATAAAATTCGTAGGGCTTTATTCACAAAAATCAGCAGTCTTGTAAAATCCGTATAAAATTCATCGTAAGTCAGAATTCAGTGATCTTGGACTTTTTGGAAAGCTCTTTTCGTTTTCTACAACTAGACTATTTCGTGTTTTTCAAGATAACATCATTTAGAGGGTCAAAAAAGCTAATTTCAGATCTGACCAGTATTTGAGGTAAGTTTTCGATCGATCTTGCTAGTGTTTTCAAAATTGTGTTATACGTGTATATCTGATTATCAAAACATGGGCTAAGTGATGGTATATTTGAAAGCATTATGTGTTATAGAATATGTATCGATCTATATGTGTATTGTCTCAACGATAATTTTGGATCTCTAATTTGTGCCATGGTTTGTGAAAATATCGAATAAGAACTTAGGACCGTAGTCACCGGATTGTAGTGACAGTTTTCAGAAAATTTAGGACCGTTATCACCGGGTTGTAGTGGTCGTGGCATAAATTGTGGTTTTTGAATTATTGCTATTTATGTGGTATGTGTATTGTGTGTATCAAATAAGAATAAAAATATGTACCGAAAGTGTTTATTTCGCATATCGTATCGTATATATTATCGTATTTTGTTATATGTGTTCATGTTACTTGACCTACTAGTTGGATCGATAGTTGCTTGCTGGGCTTCGCCGCTCATTCTTTTAATATTCCAGGTTTCGTCTAAAAGACTCGAGTTGGTTAGTATTGGAGTTCGAGGACCTTAGAATTGGAGTAGATTGACTTTTGGACTCCGCTTTTAGCTGCGCGTTTGTAATAGTGACCTTTGTAATAGATTTTCGTATTAGTAAATTGTATTTTATTTTAGTTTTGGTTTAGAATTAATGGTCCGGAAGTGTGGGCTGTTACACTCATGCCATGCCTAAACAAGATAAAATCTGTAACGACTCAAGATTTTAAAATTTACAAACGATTATGAGATTCTCGTATTTATGAAACATGGAATGAAATACAAAACTTCTTTATTTCCGACATGGGGCGATTTTGTCAACAACGGGTTCATAGAACTTGTAAGGCTGTGGGTTTTAAGAGAGACCGATGTGACTCCTCCACTACCTGGAAATCAAACCATTGACGAGTATTGATTTGAAGTATTTTATTAAAGGAAAAATTGGGAATCTCTTTATGATGGGATCATGATCGTTATAATACTAACAAAACCCTAATGTTTATATTAAGTTATTTAGATACCTTCCAATATGTCCAACGCATTAACCCTTAGATCGATAAGGAGTGGGTTCTCCAGAGCGAAGTACTCCCATCTATCGTGGGATGGCGTGTTGAAGTATATGAAACTTTTTAGACCTTTAGGTTTTAACTTAACTAAGTTACCACAATAGGATTGTGAACTTAGAGGCATAGAGTTTGGTGAGATTTATTGGATAACTAAGAATAAATATTGTTCCACTAAACTATCCAAGAGTTATATAGTTGATATAATTGACAAATGTTGTCTACCTTATTGAATAATGTTTTAGGAGTAAATCCAAAGCTGAACTAAAACGTTGTAAAAATTTGGATCTTGGCTCACTAGAAAGTATATAGAAGATACTCTTTCCGAATTAATAGTTAGGGCTATTAATTTGATAAAATAGTGGGAGATATATATTTTGAATATATATGAATAATCACTTGAACATAATTTAATAATCATCTGTAAACTAATTTATCTTATGCATTTTAAACATTGTAGATATCAAATGGCAATCAATTCAAACAACTTCTCTGTGCGATCAGTCCTTGAGAAGGACAAGCTGACAGAAACAAACTTCCTTGACTGGAAGAGGAACTTGAGGATTGTCCTCAAACAAGAGCGCAAGCTCTATGTCATAGATATCCCTCGCCCTGCACCTCTCCCTGAAGGAGCATCCCGTGCTCAACATAATGTTTATCAGAAACATATCGATGATGACACGGATGTTCAATGTCTCATGTTAGCGATCATGAGTGCTGAACTTCAGAAACAACATGAGAATATGGATTCTTATGATATGATTGAGCACCTTAAACATATGTTTGAAGGACAAGCTCGTCAGGAGAGGTTTGATACTTTCAAATCATTGCATGCATGTAAGCAGGGAGAACGTGATCCGGTTGGGCCACATGTTCTAAGAATGATTGGGTATATTGAGTACCTTGCCAAGTTGGGTGCCCCGATTGCTGTGGAGCACCAGATTGACCTAATTTTGCAATCTTTAAACATCATCTATTCTCAATTTGTGATGAGTTACAATATGAATGAGATAGATAAGAACCCTACCGAACTATTGGCTATGTTGAAAACTGCTGAGACCAACGTTCAGAAGGCATCCCCTACTCCCATGTTGATGATGAATAAGGGGAAGGCCAAAAGAAAGGGTAAATGGAAAGGCAAGAGGAAAATGGGATCTAAATTGAATGCCAATCCGAAACCTGATCCGACCAAGGCTTTGAAGCCTAAAGGTGGTGTTCCAAAGGTTGGTGATTGTCACTATTGCAAGAAACCAGGTTATTGAAAGAGGAACTGTCATGCTTATTTGGAGGATCTGAAGAAGAAGAAGGTTGTTGTTACTGCTTCTGATTCAGGTATTTATGTTATAGAATTCAATTTGTCTACTTCTACATCTTGGGTATTAGATACTGGATGTGGTTCTCACATTTGTATAAATGTGCAGGAAATGCAGGGAAGTAGGACATTGGTGAAGGGAGAAGTCGAACTACGAGTTAGAAATGGAGCAAAGGATGCTGCTTTAGCCGTAGAGACTTATCGTTTATCATTGCCCACTAGGCTTGTTTTAGAACTAGATAACTGTTTTTATGTGTCTGTGATTTGCAGAAATATTATTTCGGTTTCTTGTTTGGACAAGAAAGGTTTTTCATTTTTGATTCAGAATAATAGTTGTTCCTTTTCATTCAATAATGTTACCTACGGGGTTGCACGTTTGTTTAATGGTTTATATGTTCTTGATCTGGATACTCCTGTCTATAACATAAATAATGATAATAAACGTATTAAGATGAAAGACTCAAATTAAACATACCTTTGGCATTGTCGTTTAGGTCACATAAATGAGAAACGCATTTCCAAATTATATAAAGACGGTTACTTGGATAAGTTTGATTTTGAATTATACGAAGAATGCAAATCTTGTCTCATTGGAAAAATGGCTAAAGCTCCTTTTACCGCACAAGGTGAAAGGGCTGAACGATTAGGACTTATACATAGTGATGTATGCGGTCCAATGCATACGATGGCAAGAGATGGCTTTTACTACTTCATTACTTTTACTGATGATTTCAGTAGATATGGATATGTGTATCTTTTGAAGAACAAATCCGATTCTTTTGAAAAGTTCAAAGAATACAAGGCTGAAGTGGAAAAGCAAACAGGGGAAAGTATAAAAATTCTACGATCAGATCATGGAGGAGAATACTTAAGCCTCGAATTTTAAGGTTTCTTGAAGGAGTGTGGTATCGTATCACAACTTACTCCTCCTGGAATGCCTCAATGGAATGGAGTTTCTGAGAGGAGAAATCGTACCTTGTTGGACATGGTGCGATCGATGATGAGTCTAGCAGATCTTCCAATAAGTTTCTGGGGTTATGCTCTAGAAACGGCTGCATATACACTAAACCGAGTTCCAACTAAATCGGTTCAAAAGACTCCATATGAGATGTGGACTGAGAAATGTCATAACATGTCTTTTATGAAAGTATGGGGATGCGAAGCGTTTGTGCAACCCTTGGTGTCTGACAAGCTGGGACCAAAATCGGAAAAATGTTATTTTGTGGGATATCCTGAAGAAACTAAAGGGTATAGTTTCTATAATCCTACCGAGAACAAAGTGTTTGTTGCTCGAACCGCTGTATTTCTTGAAAGAGAGTTACTTTCAAAGAAAATTAGTGGGAGGACTATAGATCTCGATAAAGATCGAGTTGTACAAAATAATATTGAACCAGAGTTGGAAAATGGGCAGGAAGTACATCAAGATGTTCCTGCTCCGGAAATACGGTTGTTCACAGATCTAGTAGGGCTCGTCATGATCCAGAGAGATATTATGGATTTCTCTTGACTCAAGATGATGATGTAATGCTCATAGATAATGATGAGCCTCTTACCTACCAAGATGCAGTGAACAGTCCAGACTCCGAGAGATGGCTAGAGGCCATGAAATCCGAAATGGAATCCATGTATCAAAATAAAGTATGGACTTTAGTTGATCCACCTGAAGGGGTAAAACCTATAGGATGCAAGTGGGTTTTCAAGAAGAAAACTGACAGGGATGGTAAAGTACAGACCTATAAAGCGCGACTGGTGGCAAAAGGTTTCAAACAAGTTCATGGTATAGACTATGATGAGACCTTTTCACCAGTTTCTATGGTCAAGTCCATCAGGATTTTGCTAGCAATAACTGCTTACTACGACTATGAGATTTGGAAACCGCTTTCTTAAATGGGAGCCTTGAAGAGGATGTATACATGATACAACCTGAGGGTTTTGTCGATTCAAAGTTTGCTAAGATGGTCTGTGAGTTGCTTCAATCTATTTATAGATTGAAGCAAGCCTCAAGGAGATGGAATCGTTGTTTTGATGAAACAGTCAAAGAATTTGGCTTTATTCAAAATGAATATGAGCCATGTGTTTTCAAGAAGGTTAGTGGGAGCCATGTGGCATTCCTAGTACTATATGTAGATGACATATTATTAATAGGGAATGACATACCTTTTCTATAGGCTGTTAAGACTTGGTTGGGAAATAGTTTCTCGATGAAGGACTTAGGTGATGCTACCTATTTTAGGGATCAAGATCTATAGAGATAGATCAAGGATATTAATCGGCCTAAGTTAGAGTACATACCTTGACAAAGTATTGCATCGTTTCGGGATGCAAGAGGCAAAAAGAGGATATGTCCCAATGTCTCATGGGATATTGATCTCAAAAGTCAACTGCCCTAAATCATTAGATGATAAGGGTCGTATGAGCAAAGTTCCATATGCTTCGGCAATTGGATCTATAATGTATTCGATGATATGTACTCATCCTGATGTTTCTTATGCCTTGAGCATGACGAGAAGATACCAGTCTAATCCTGGTGAGGGTCACTGGACAGCTGTCAAGAATATTCTTAAGTACTTGAAAAGGACTAAAGATTCATTCTTGGTGTATGGAGGAGATGAGAAGCTGGTTGTAAAGGGTAACACTGATTCCAGTTTTCAGACAGACAGAGACGATTCAGTATCTCAGTCAGGTTTTGTGTTTTGCGTTAATGGAGGTGCTGTAAGCTGGAAGAGTTCAAAGTAAGAGACAGTAGCTGATTCTATAATGGAAGCTGAGTATATTGATGCAAGTGAAGCAGCCAAAGAGGCTGTTTGGATACGGAAATTCATAACAGGACTTGGTGTGATTCCATCGATCACAGATCCAGTTGATCTTTACTGTGATAATAATGGAGCCATCGCGCATAATAAAGAACCAAGGTCCCATTCCCGGGCAAATCATATACTTAGGAGATATCACCTCCTTTGAGAGATTAATGAAAGAGGAGATATACATAAATGTAAAGTGCATACTGATGATAATGTTGCAGATCCACTGACTAAGGCTTTGTCACAGTAAAAGCACGAAGGTCATACTAGTTACATGGGTATTGGATACATGGGTGATTGGCTCTAGTGTAAGTGGGAGATTGTTAGTGTTTGTGTCCTAGAGATAACACTATTATGTTTATATTATGAAACATTTGGATTATTAATTATGATTATATGGATTATTCTTTAGTAATTTATTATATCTTTATTTTCTGCGATAAGATGTTAGATTAATAAATGTCCTTGTAATATGATATGTAAATCTATATCTCTAAGTATGTGACTTAGAAATGAGATTATGAGAATAGTATTGATATTCCTAAAGGTTCCTAGTCAAGTATTATTGTTAAGGGATGATAATAAATATATTGAGACTAGTGTGTTTGTTGGCTGATGATCACATCTCATTGATCATAGGTATGGTGATATTAAAGTCAAAATACAGGCACATGTATTAAATACATGGTGCTGGATTGACCCGTTGTGAGATACTACATGTTTATAGTGTCATAAGTTAATCTCACAGTGATAATGATGTATTGGTCCTTTGACCTGAAATCATTATATTTCTATACGAGAATTAATATACTTTGATACTATTAAAAGTTATCCTTGACCGGGTAATAATAAAAGTAGACATTGGGTACATTATGAATCATATGAGAAATATGAATGATCTAGATTGGATTTAGCCCTCCTTTATTAAAGTAGTGATATTATTGGCCTCTTGATTGAGTAAGACTATAAAATGCATGGTCGTGATCAAATACTGATTTGTTTAATAGTTTACTCATTGATCAAGAAAAGAAGGATTGAACGTTAATAGAGGATGACACAAAGCATGCCTCGAGTTTGATATATAATATAAGGCTAAAGGGATTATATTATATTGTACACACTTACGAAAGGTTTAATTGATCACAGATTTAATTATTATTACTTGGGTAACAATGATGTATTACTAGATGTCGCTTATTGTTTATGATTTTAAATTAGATTTAAAATTGTTGCCAACGTAATAATAACCTAAAGGGTCGCACAAAGAATGATTGGAGAATTATTTAATTTAAATTCGGATTTAAATTAAATGTAAGTAATTCGAATTATTTGTTATTAATTAAGTGTGACTTAATTAATTAAATAAATAGGAAATTCGAATTTAATATTAAATCCGAAATTAAGTTATTGGATGATTAAGTGAGACTTAATAATACAATAATTAGAATTTCGAATTTAATAATAATAATAACTCTAAAATTCAGTTTAGGGTTGGAGGCCCATTAGCTCTTGCCTATATAATATCTCTTTCTAATAGAATTAGGGTTACACGTTTTATTTGATAAAAACATAAACCCTAGCAGCTTGAAGAGAGATAGAGAGAGCAAGAAGGCGGCCTCAAGAACGTGCTAGTACACACCCATCCTCTGGTCGATCATTCGTGTAGATACCTTCAAGGCGTAGATCGTTCCAGCGACGGGCTACGTGGTGATCATTCAAGATCTCCATCTTTCCATGAACGTAAAACTTCTTAAGATAAACATACTGAACTACGAATTAAATATTATTTTTTGCATGGATCCTGCGGAGGGTTTCGATTTTTAAGATTTAAATTTACATTTTTCATTGCGTTTATGTGCTATAAAACCTTCAGTTAAGATATAAATTGCATGTTTGATATTTGATGAATTCTTGAGTTTTGATAGTAAATGAAGTTTTGTGCTTAGGAGATGGGATATAAGGTTTATTACTAGGTGATTTTGTTTTTAGTTGAATAAAATGGGATGCATGTCATAGAAATCTATATGCATGTCACTAAAAGTCATTGCATGTTAATATTTTAAGTCTCTTTTGGTTTTGAACACTTGATAGGTTCAAATTTTTCTTTAAAAAAATTGTGTGTGAAAAATGATTTTTATGTGTGGAAGTATGAATGGTAACATTAAAATGGTTGCAAGTGATTTGGTTGATTTTGTGTTAGTGTTGGGTTCGAATTTTTGTAAATATAAAGGAGAGGAGTAGTTGTTTGCTTAAGGTAATTGAGATTTAAGTATCAAAGAATCTTTTTGTCATGATTAAATGGTTTTTAGTTCGAATTTTCACTATTTAAAAAGGGGGGGGGGGTTAATTCAAGTTTACAAAGGATTTTGGTTTGAGGATTTAAACTTGCTTCGGTTTTCTTTGAAAAAGGTTTTAAAGGATAAATTTTGGCTTGAACTAAAGATTATAAATGATCCCTATACTTGCATGTAAATTTTTGGTGTTGCATGTGATGTTTCTTGGGAAATTCGAATGGTATAAATCGAATTTATAGAAAAATTAAGATGAATTATGTGATCAAGGTGTTGATTATGTGCTCCCATGTGTTATAATGATGAATTGAGGTTAAATTTGGATAAATAGTGGTTGCATGATTAAGTAATGGTGGTGTATTTAGCAAGATTGGGATTTAAAAGAATCGTTGGATTTCTCGTTCGTGTTTGTGTTATAGCCGAATGGTTTATAGGTATAAAAGTAATTGATTTGATTCCAATATCTTACCAAGTGAATGCATGTGAGATTTCTAAAAATTATGTGATTTATGTGTTTGTTTTAGTTCGAATTAAATGATATAAAAGGAAGGATTGGGTCATCTTGATATAAGACTGTAGAATTTTTATTATAACAGAATTTGGATATAAAGATTATATGCTATGTGTTGTAATAGCGTCGCAATATGTGATGCAATGACTATTTGGTTAAAGTATACGAGTATATGGTATAAACGTCCTTTGTGTTTATAATTGAGTATATGTACTCTTAGGGTATTACGATAAAGGGAAATTGTTAAGCGTTTCGGGAACGTCGAATGAGAATCTAAATAGGTTTTTGATTTTTGGATTGTAGATTCGGAGCGTGAGGGCATTCAGGCTAGGAAAGGGAAAGGTCTACTAGGTGGCAGTAGTTCAACCCTTGTAAAACAAGAAAGCGAATTCAGGCAAGTAACTCTGCCTACTTGTATATGTTTGTATTGAAAGGATATTGATGATGCCATGATAGAGTATTAATCTTTTATAATCATGTGATAACCTGTGATTGATTCTTGCACCATACCTGTTATTGATACCTTGAAATACCCTGATAGTGTTCTTGTAAACGACTTGATCTGATTATTGTCTAAACCCTTACTGTAAACCTGTTACCCGTATTGCCTATTGATTCCTTGGTTACTTCGAATTCTTGATAACCATGTAAGAACCTTTGTGAACACCCTTGCGTATTATTTTGAACAACCTATATCTTTCCTTTGTATAACTTGTTCCGTAATGATTTCTAAGATTGATTTGATTCCTTAACTTATGATCCTTATTGGCATTTGATCTTGACCATAACATTGGTATATGATTGTCTTGATTTTGTTGATTTCTTTGATTCCCTGAAATTGATCTTAAGAATGATTTTTGACTTGAAAGAGCCCGAATGATTTCATATTCTTGGTAAAGATGAAAATGAATTTAGTAAAACCTTTATTTTCCAACACAAGGTTTTCCAAATGAATACCTGATAGATTAGATTGAGACGTAAGAGACTAGTGGAACTAGTCCAGTCATATAAGAGAGTAGCGGGGCTAGTCCAATTTAAGGCTGAAAATTATGCCATAAGTACCTTAACGACCAGATGGGTGTCGGTACAGGCTGATCACCCGTATTATTATTAATTGAAAGTTAAAGTAGTCCAATCAAGGGTTCCTTGTCATTTGATAAAAGATATTAAATACATTGCTTTAACAATTTGATTCTTTGAAATGAAATGGTTTATAATGATTCGAAATGAGTTGATTGTGATATTGTTTAGCGTACAGCTTGTGAACCCTGATTCATATCCTGATAATGCTATCAATCATATAATTGATTCCCAAAGTTGAATAGATTCTCGATTTCCATTTAAAATATCCTTGAGATCTTGTTGATAATTTATGATGAATGTCGGGTTTCGCCTTATCTTGAACCTTGATTCTTGAAAGCCCAACTATCCCTTCATAAACCTTCCCTAGCCCAATGATAGAAATCTGCCACCTAGAGTTTTAAAAGAGAATGCCTTAAAAGTAATTGTGAAAAGATATTGTTTATTGCATCTTAGAATTATCATTTAGTTACTTACAGAGTTTTATACTCATATATTATGCTTTGTTCTAACCATGGTAGTTAAGCAAGAGGATGGCCAGACTTAGGCGCACTGCTCGTAAGAGCATACCTTGTGGCCCCTACCGTATTATAGGCTTCCAGATGATAGAGCAGGTAGTATAGGTTATGTGTGAGCAAACGCTTAGTCAGAAAGTTTTTAAAGATATACTGGGTTATCTATCGGTTCCAAGTTGGAATTGATTATGTAAATTTGGTTTCATTTTGGGTTGTAATATATATTATATGGTTGGTAGTTGTAATCTTGTCTCAAACTTAATCCTGTTTGATCATGTTATTAGTTAATCGGGGTTTATGATGATTTATTGTTAGTTTAATGGTGTGTGGGTCCTCATTTCCTAACCCCAAGATTGAGGGCATCACAAACTGCTCATCGGGAAAAGACACGTTTATCAATGTCTTGTCATGTGAAGTTGTACTTGGATCTTCTAAATGAGAGAGATGATTAGCAACTTCATTCTCGGAACCTTTCATGTCCTTGATCTCCAACTCAAACTCCTGAAGTAAAAGAACCCATCGAATCAATCTAGGATTCGAGTCCTTGTTCGAGACGAGATAGCAAATCGCAGCGTGATCAGTGAAAACTGCCACCTTCGTCCCAAACAAATAAGATCGAAACTTCTCAAAACCGTAGAGAATGGCCAATAGCTCCTTCTCAGTTGTGGTGTAGTTCAGTTGAACACCATTTAGGGTTTTACTAGCATAATAGACCACATGAAATATATTGTTCTTCCTTTGCCCAAGAACCGCTCCAACTGCATAGTCACTTGCATTGCACATTATTTCAAAAGGCTCATTCCAATCAGGTTCAGTTATGACAGGTGTCGTAATCAAGCTCTTCTTTAAGCTCTCGAAAGCAGCTATACACTCATCATCAAACTTGAAAGGGACATCTTTCTCAAATTGATTGCACAATGATTTAGAAATTTTAGCGAAATCCTTGATGAACCGTCGATAGAAACCCGCATGACCAAGAAAACTGCGGATTCCTTTAACAGAAATTGGTGTAGGAAGGTTTTCAATGACCCCCACCTTGGCTTTTTCCACCTCAAGACCTTTACTAGATACCTTGTGCCCAAGAATAATGCCCTGTTGTACCATAAAATGACATTTCTCCCAATTGAGAACTAAATTGGTCTCAACACACCTTTCAAGAACTGTGCCAAGATTTTGCAAGCCCTCGTCGAAAGAATCCCCAAACACAGAAAAATTATCCATGAACACTTCCACATTCTGACCAATCATGTCCGAGAAGATGACCATCATGCATCTCTGAAATGTGGCAGGTGCACCACATAACCCAAAAGAAACTCTTTTGAAAGCAAAAGTACCAAATGGACAAGTGAAGGTAGTCTTTTCTTGATCTCCTGGAGCGATACAAATCTGATTATAGCCCGAATAGCCATCTAGAAGACAGTAGTATTCATGCCAAACCAACTTGTCAAGCATCTGATCAATAAAAGGAAGATGGAAGTGATCTTTCCTCGTGGCCTTGTTCAGTTTCCTGTAATCCATGCGAATTCTCCACCATGTGACTGTTCGAGTAGGAATGAGCTCATTCTTTTCATTAGCAACCACGGTGATGCCTCCTTTCTTCGGCACACACCGAACTGGGCTCACCCATGAATTGTCAGAAATAGGATAAATGATGCCTGCGTCTAGCCACGTAAGAATTTCTTTCTTCACAACCTCCTTCATGATCGGATTTAGCCTTCTCTATTGCTCAACAGTCGGCTTCCTTCCTTCCTATAGCAGAATTTTATACATGGAATAAGAAGGACTGATTCCCTTAATATTTGCTATATTCCATCCAATTGCCAACTTGAACACTCTCAGAATTCTCAAGAGCTTTTCCTCATCACTACCTGAAAGATCGGATGCAATAATAACAGGCAAAGTAGATGCATCACCTAAAAACGCATACCTCAAGTGTTCAGGCAAAAGTTTAAGCTCGAGTGTAGGAGCTTCCTCAATAGATGGCTTGAGACGCTTTGGAGAATTTTTCATCTCTTCCAATACAAGAGATTCAAAAGGCATATCCATCCTTCGCTTCCAAGGAGAAGCATTCAAATACTACAACTGCTCATCACCTTCATCATCTTTACTATCTGAATTCCCCATCAAGGCTTTCTCTAGGGCATCAGACCTTAGCATTTGATCAAGTTCTGAAGTAACCACCGAATCGGCCAATTCCACTTTTAAGCACTCCTCTTTATCAGTAGGGAATTTTATGTCATTGAAAACATTAAAGGTCACATCCTGATCCAATACTCGCATAGTGAGCTCAACCTTCTGCACATCAATCAAGGTTCAACCAGTATCCAAGAATGGTCTTCCTAAGATTATGGGAATCTTTTTATCCTCCTCGAAATTAAGAATTACAAAGTTAGCAGGAAAGATGATTTTGTTCACCTTGATCAAGAAATCCTCCACACTGCCTCGTGGATATGTGATAGAACGATCGACCAACTGCAAGGACATATATGTAGGCTTTGGATAAGGTAAATCCAACTTCTTGAAGATAGACAAAGGCATCAGATTGATGCTAGCTCCCAAATCATATAAATACTTGTCGAACGACAAGTTTCCCATAGTACAAGGAATAGTGAAGCTTCCAGGATCTTTAAGCTTCAGAGGCAACTTCTGTTACAGCACAACACTGTATTCCTCCGTAAGAGCGACGGTCTCTAAGTCATCAAGTTTTACTTTCATAGAGAGAATACCTTTTATAAACTTCGCATAGCTAGGCATCTGTTCAAGAGCTTCAGCGAAAGGTATGTTGATATGAAGTTTCTTGAATACTTCCAAAAACTTAGCAAATTGCTTATTCAACTTTTGCTTCTGCAACCTCTTAGGAAAAGAAGGTGGAGGATAGACTTGTTTCTCCCCTGTATTACCCTCAGGAGGAGTGTGTTCCACAGTTTTCGTTCTTGGTTCCACTTCTGCTTCCTTCTGCACATCTTCTTCAGCCACAACTTCATCTTCTGAAACTTGAGATTTTTCAAGGCTTGCAACCTTCCCAGACCTCAATGTAATTGCCTTAACCTGCTCCTTAGCTTCCTTCTTTCCTGGAACTTCTGTGTCACTAGAGAGTGTACCAGGTTGTCGATTCAGCAAGGCATTAGCAATCTGCCCAATTTGATTCTCCAAAGTTTTGATGGAAATCGCTTGGCTCTTGCACATGAGCCTCAACTCTTCCAATTCAGATTTTTTATTAGATTAACTTGTATTTCCATGTGGAAGTTGCTAAAGTTGGAGTTGTTGTCTTGGTGCATATTGTAGTTATTGAAAACCAGGAGGGTTATATTGCTTTGTTGCATACTGTTGATAGGGTTGTTGCATCGCATTCTGATTGTTGCTCCAACTGAAGTTAGGATGATTGCGGTTGTTGGGATGATAAGTGGCTGGAACTGATTACCGCGGCCTCTGAAAATTGCTCACAAACTGAGCTGATTCACTAGATATAGCACACTGCTCCGTCTCATGCGCACCAGCACAAAGCTCAGAGACACCTGTGATCTGATTAACTCCATAATTAGCCAATGAATCCACCTTCATCGTCAAAGCCTTAAGTTGAGCAGCTATAGCAGTAGCTGTATCCACCTCCAGAACTCCCGCTACCTTGCCTTGAGGTAGTCTCTGAGTTGGGAACTGGTATTCATTAGCAGCCATCAGTTCAATCAAATCATAAGCTTCATCATAGCTTTTAGCCCATAAGGCTCCACCTAATGTTGCATCAAGCATATGTCTAGACTCTGCTCCCAAACTATTATAAAATTAGTGATAATCATCCAGTCAGGCATCCCATGATGAGGCATCCAATTGATAGTGCTCCCAAGCTTCACACAAAGATTCTCTTGATTGCTGCGCAAATTGAGTAAGGGCATTCCTGATTGCAGCTGTCTTTACCATAAGGAAGAATTTAGTAAGAAACTTTTGAGTAAGATCTTCCCAAGTAGTAATAGAGCCTGAGGGTAGAGAATGTAACCAACACTTAGCTTTATCCCTCAGAGAGAATGGGAAAAACCTCAGCTTTATAGCATCTTCAGAAACATTATTGAATTTGAACGTGTCACAGATCTCGATGAAATCTCTGATGTGCATGTTGGGATCTTCCGTTGGAGAACCCCCAAACTAGACTGAGTTCTGCACCATCTGAATCGTGCTAAATTTGATTTTAAAAGTATTAGCCATGATGGCTGATCTGATAATGTTAAATTATATGTCATTAATCTTCGATTGAGAGTAATCCATCAAAGCCTTCAGATTCACTGCTGGTTCTCCCATTGTAATAAAAACTTTTTTTTCAACTTTCTCAACTTCTTCAAAAACTTCTCTACTTCAACTTCTTCCTCCGCTTTATCCAGTGTTCTCTTGCGAGATCGAGAACGCGTTAGCATAAACGCTCTCTAGAGTACCTGAAGCACAACCAAACAAATAAGTAAGTAAAATATCCGAGTCAATGAACTTTCACGACCAATTATGTCAATTACATAAACTAAAAATTAACACCGAGTCCCCGGTAGCGGCGCCAAAAACATGTTAGGACGAAAACACGTGCTAAAATTATACGTAAGTATACGCGTTCGTAAGTAATATATGAGACAAACATGGGATTCTAACTTCATTAAATACTTCATTCAAAGTCATTGTTCTTAAGCTTAACATGCAATTGTGATGACAACTAATCAGATAACACAAAATTGGTACGCCAACTTTCGTTGTACGAATACCCTACTACCAGACATCCACAAAAGAGATAGAAGCTGAATAGACAACAATTATGTTGAGACCCTATATGTCTATAGAATTTGACAACATAAAGGTTTAATATGCAATTTATCTATCGTGATTACATAGGGCAGGTAAGATGGTTAAAATTACCAACAAATTATGCATATCAAATACATGAACCTATGCTAGCATGACAAGTTCTAAATCTTTATATTCACTGTTGCTTCAACAGAGATTAACACGCTATCTTATATATTCACGACGTATATAAGATGAATAAGCTCAACCAATACTGGGATATCAATCAATCACCACACACCAAGATATTGAACAAATTAACTATAGAAATCCATAAGTAAATCCGTTAGAACCCCACGACAATGATTAGTTCATAACCAAACTCATCATCACCATGTGTTCCAATGAAAGCATGGTAAATAAACTAAGATAAACTAGGCTCAAAATAACTGAAGAAATAATAACAAAGTACGTTAACAAGAGTATTTGGTTCAAACAATAAAGAAAACAAGCATTCAAGATTACAACTTAAGTAAAGAATCACAAGTAAAAACAAGCTCTTCTTCTCCTTTATAGAATTTGTGCTATTAGGTCTTCTTGCTGTTATCTCCTTGCTCTCCGTTATGAAAAACATCTTATTTAGGAGTTATATAGGCTTCATAATCGAGTTGGGCTTCAAAATCTCAAAATCAGAGAAGAATCAGGATTCTGGAAAATGACCTAGCGCGACCACCCCCAAATACAGCGCGGCCGCTCTGAGTCTGGCGCGACTACTCCCAAGTGTAGTGCGGCCGCCCTGGCCTTCTGGAAAAAGCTAATTTTTTTTGTTTCTCTAAACTTCTCTTACTGGTTTCTTGTGCAATTCGACCGAGGCTCCATCCAAACACTCTCCTAGCATAAAAACAATATAAAACCATTCCTGCTTCCGATTATGCCCTGAAATGCAAAACACTACGAAAACACATAAAAAACACAAATAACTTGAGTACAAAATACCAATTCAAGCCTTTACAAAGCGTTTTAAGTGGACATAAATGCCACTTAACATCAATCCTTGCACAATGCCCATGAGGGATGCTGAACTTTTCTCATGCACTCTACCACTAATAAATTGCTTGATGAAAGCTTGGCTCAAATCCTTGAAAGATCCAATCAAGTTTGGGGCTAGACGGCTGTACCATCCTTGAGCCATACCCGACAAGGTTTGAGGAAAGGTCTGACACTTGATAACATCATTCACGGGCTGTAGCAACAAGGTTTTAGAGAATTTCCTGACATGGTTAGTTGGGTCGCCAATACCATCATACGCTTTGATGGTGGCCATCTTAAACTTCCTTAAGATGTGGGTGTTAGGGCGGAAACACGCGCTAATATTCACGCAAGTATACGCGTTCGCAAGTAATATAGAATATTTTCTAGTTCGTTCCCTCAGAGACTCAGACTAAATTATTGTCTAATTAAACTCACTCACCAATGTATGATTACTTCTCAATGTTAAGATAATAACACTTAAAATTGTTGATTAAATATTAACTATAATTAACTACTTAATTAACCACTTAACTAACACTTCAATTTATCAATAATAAAACACTCATGAGATCACAACTTCATTATTACTTCCTTCTATAGCCATTGTTATTACCTTTAGCATGTGACAGTGATGATATTAATCGAATAACACGAAACTGATAAAAGCCAACTTTCATGGTACTAATACCATTCTACCAAGCATCCACAATTAAGATAGAAGTCGAATAGTCATCAATTATGTTGAGTTCCTATATGTCTACAGAAATTGACAACACAACGATTTAAGCACAAGTTATTCCTTTTTTATTACATAGGGCAAATAAAACTGTTAGAGTTACCCACTAATCATGCACAACGTACATGAACCTATGCTAGCATGGCAAGTTCTAAATCTCAAGATCCACCGTCGCTTCACAAGAGATTAACACCCTATCTTATATGTTCATGACACACATAAGACGAATACGCACAACCAATACTAGATATCAAGCAATCATCACACACTAAAGTATTAAACAATTAACTAAAGAATTCCATAATAAATCCGTTGCAACCCCATGATCACGATTAGCCCATAATAGAACTTATCGCCATCATGGGTTCATATGAAATCATGATAAACAAACACAAGAAAATAATAACTAAACTAATTATATTAAAACAGAGTACGTCACAAGAGTAAATAAGTCAAAGCAAGAAAACTAGCATCCAACGTTACAACGAAACAAAAATCACAAGAAAATATGCTTCCTCTTCGTTGCGGTATGCTAAATCGGTCTTCTTCCTTATCTCCTTCGCTTATTGCGTAAAACACAATCTTCTTCTTTTTAATCCTCTCTGTGAAAACGTCTCAAATCTACTTATATAATAGTCCCATAAAACTCAGATTACATAGAAGTTGGAAGCCAAATAGAAGTAGAAGTCTAAAATAATTCAGCAAAATTCCCGACCCTGCGCGGCCGCTCAGTATAGCTGCGCGGGTGCGCAGGTTGCTGCGCGGCCGCTCAGCATAGCTGCGCGGGCGCGCAGGCCTCCACTGGAAAAAATCCAAGTTTGCTCCGTTTCTTCGCCGTAATCTGCCCGTTCCTTTCCTCTCGGAACGGTGAACACATGCCAAGGCTTATTCTTGATGATTCCTCCCCCGAAATGCAACTAATACCCTGAAATGCATAAACACTAGAAAAACGCATCAAATACACAAAATACTTGATTTCAAGACACCAATTTAAGCCATTTTAAGACGTTCTAAGTGGTATAAAATGTCACTTATCACACCCCCAAACTTAAATCGATGCTTGCCCTCAAGCGTCACAGACTCAAAAACAAATAAAAATATGCATGAATATAATCTATATGAAAATGCAGCGATCCCCCTTACTACAATTAATCAACCAAATTGCCACATCTCAACGAATGCAGTTAGACAACTAAAGATCAATACACTCATGCAAACGGACATACAGCCAGAAACGTGGTGTGTGCAAATGCTTAACAGATATGCTTCGGAACTAGACCAATTACTATGACTAGACTATCCTCAAGGCAATCCTACGATTATACAAAGAATAAAAATTCCAGGCACAAAGTGATATACAACACTACAAGAACTCTGGAGCTTACTACGGAATCGTGCTTTTTATTTACAACTCAAATGCTTATTTGACCGTGCAATGAGTGAGGTCCACAAAAGACTTATACAATGATATCCATGTAACGAGCGTTAGGTTAGCGGATCCCAGACTCTAAAAGCCTTAGGTCGCTAGGCACAAAGTCCCCTAAGAACTTAATAACTCGAATACCAAAGAGCCCACTCTTGATCAATTATGCCAATTTTTTTTTTTTTTTAATTTCTGAGCAAGTGCATTTCGCTCCATCTTGCTCAACCCTAGACTACTCGCAACATACGCGAGCCGGCTACTAGCCATTTGACGCCTAGCCACAACTAGCAACAACTTCCATATTTTTTTCTCCAAAATTTTTCTTTTTCATGTCTTTATCACTAAGAACCTATAATCGAATTCTAAGCATAATAAGTATATATATATATATATATATATATTATACTCGGGAACATCGACTCCCGGTTTTAGAAAATGTTCACCTTTGGGTCCCCTATACTAAGGGTATACACAACTACTGCTTATCTCTAGCATAGGTATTATGCAACTTATAAGCAATTGAATCAACAATATATATCAAGATTACGAAACAGACATGCATATATACCATATCACATGCTCCAATATATCGCAAGATTTGCTAATTAACCACCATGCATCTATCACAAGATAATGCATATACATATGTATATATCACAACAACAGTATAACGGGTAGAAAACTTGCCTGAGCGCTCCCGGATAGACTTAAGCTTAGAGTGGATCCAATAACCTATGAACGACAACATAAGTCAGAATTAAACCCCGGTCGCTTAAGAAACTAGACTTTAACCAATTGAACCCTAACGTTTGCTTTTGCGCTAAACGATTCACTTACGTCGCTCGAGTACCCTCGGCTCCACCATTTTTAATAAATTAACCATTAAGAATTTTAAAGCGATTCTTTCGTGAGTTCCTTACCAACTCCCTAATCCACTTAACATAATTGTTTCATACCCCAATTAGTCATTTAAAGTCCTTAACCAAGGTTTCAAAGTAAGGCGAGGGTAATGGTTCGGTCGCGAAACGCCGTTACTTAAAACAGTCGTTTCTCCTAAACCGTACATCGGATTCAAACGAACCACATATCAAAACGAAGCTCGTAACATGAACTATCTAATCATGGCAGTGGTCAAAACCTAAAAGTGGGTTCTCGGGTCCTGATGTTAAGAAAAAAAAAGTCTAAGGTAAATCGGGCATTACGACGGCTATGTTTACGCGATTTTCCAAAACTTTTACCAAACCAATTCAACACCAAACCATCACCAATCAATCACAATACAACAATATGACAATATCACTCATCAACCACTTTAAACCATTTAAACCAAGCCCAAATCATACCATGAATCATCAAGAACAACTAGTGCTACTCTTAACTCCCAAAATCAACAAAAACACTTAACAACTAAGATCTCAACATGACAAAACAACTACTACACTTAATATATCATTCCATCATCATAATCATTTATACCAAACAACTTAATTCTAAGATAATTTAGAGTTATACCTTCCTTGAAGCTTTTAATCAATGAAAGATCCTTGGAATGCCCATGGAAGCCTTGATCTATGCTTAAGCTACCTTGAACTTTCATAAAAATCAAGAAAACTAAAGTTATTTCTTGAAGGTTACTATTCACCATCTTCTTCCTTGATTTATTGGAAGAGATTTACAAAGAATTAGAAGCTTAAACTTCTAGGATATGCTTATCTAATCACAAGGAAGCTTGCATAATTACCTTTGAATTTATTATGGAGTGGAGCTTGGACTTGATCTTTTCTTCTTTTGCTTTCAAGAAGAAGCCGAGAGCTTCATGTTCTTGAACAAGAAGTTTATTTGCTATTTTGTGAAATGAATTAGTTGGTTTATTTTCTTTATGGCTTGGCTACTTTTTGGTTTTTACCATGGTAATTTTTGCTTGGCCAAGAATTATCCAACAAAATAATTTCACTTGTCATGCTTATGTCACCATGGTTGTGTCATCTATTTAACACTTGTCTTCCTCTTGTTGGTGAGATGACATCACTCTCCACTAACCCTTTGATTAACTCCTAATTACTTGGCTAATGATAGCTGATTTGTTATGCGGTTCGCTTAACCTCCGTTTTCATTTATCGTTTGAGGGATCATACCCGGGATCTTATTACTTTGGTTCCCCTAAACCTTTCTGTTAGGTCCCCATGTGTTTGTAGAAAGGGGGGTTGAATACAAACAGTACCGAATAATCGAATTAAATGCGGAATAAAAATATGAAACAAAATTCAAGTTAAATAAGAATATTATTAAACTTGAAAGGTGTTACAACAACTGTATCGATTGCAAGGAATTAATCTCAAATTAATTATCATAAATCTAGAATAAATTCGACATGAACTTTTTCTATTTAGGTAATAAAAAGATTCAAATGCTAAACGCAATTTGAGATTAAGTTCTAGGGATTTTGATCCGCTAGATAGTTATACAAGAACAAGATAAAGATTTCTAGTGGTTTGGATTTAACTTTACAAACTAGAAATTATGATCTTGAAGTTTGCAGATGAAGGATAAAATATTTCTTCTGCGGCTGCTCTGTTTTTGTTCTTGTATATTTCTGTATGTTGGATGATAAATGAATGTATGCTGCTCCTGTTCTTTTTAAATCAATCAACAGACTCTCATTGAACTGGAAAGACAATCCTGAGCTCAGCAAGACAATCGGTAGGACTATTGATTGTACTAGCAAGACAATCTGATTGAACTACAATGACTTTCGGTATGACAATCAGTTGAACTAGCAAGACAATCTCCTTCCCAGTAGAACTTTCGGTATGACTATTGAAATGACTTGGCATGACAATCCAGATTGTCATGCTAGTTCATTTTCAACTGTCTTGCTGATTTAAGACTGTTTTTAATCCAATTAAACTTCTGAAAATCCTTAATATTAATTCAGAATTAATTAATCAATTAATTTAATTAATCAATAAATTAATCTTTGCAGATATAATTTATTTTCTTAATTAAATTATATGACTTAATTAATTAATAGAGAATTAATTCTAATCTTGAGCAGCAACCATTCTTCTGAAAATCTTCTGATAATCACAGTCAATTATGAATCAATTCCACCACTTCAATGTTGACACTCGATGTACTGTCTGGTTCATGAGTGACTAACTTCCGTGACATTTCTTCATGTCTTGACTTTGATACTTGATTTTCTTCAGATTAAATCCTTGTAATTATCTGATACCCTGACGAGATCTCTGTCACTTGATTAAATCCACAACCTTGATTTATATCACTGAGGCTTGATCAATTTCTTGAACTTCTTCCAGTGAATTAATTCTTCAAGTCTGTAGATGAACCTTGTTTCTGAATCCTTTGACAGATGTTACTTTGCGAGATCTCTTTGACGGTAGATCCACTATTTACTTATTACATTCTTATTTGAGTTGAGTTAAATCCTCGAATATACAAATAGGCTATGACATATGCCTTACACTTTCTCAATATATTATATTCCTTTTATGATCCTCTCTTATAATTCTTGAATTTAAATCCTTTTTATCCTGTTCCCTTATACTTAATTATTTCGGTATCTGGTGGATTTTTGGGAAAAATCAAAGTGTTCGAATTTGGATTTTGACGATCTTTACATACATTTATATCCCATATAAAGTACTAATAAGATCTCAGAATAACAATAGAAGAACCCCTACATAGTGTGGCATGAAAAGTTTTCTTATTCAGCATAATCAGCAAAATCACTATTCATAAGGGTTTCAAAAAAATTCCAAAAATTGGGGTTATTATAGTCTCCCCTCCTTAAAAGGATTCCGTCCCGGAATCAGATAGAAAATGAATAGGGATACTCTCTTAGCATTGCACTTTCTAACTCTCGAGTAAATTTTCCCACATTGTGGTTCTACCACCAACTCTGACTAGTTTGATAACCCTTCTCTTAAGCACTTGTTCCTTTTCAATCCATAACCCTTCCTGGTTGCTCCATATAAGTTACGTTTGGTTACATGTCTAGGCGCTCATATGCCCCTACTTATCTGGCATCCGAATTACACTTCCTTAACATTGATACGTGAAACACGTTATGACTTGCTACATATTCGGGGGTAGGGCTAGCTCATATGCTAACTTCCCAAAATGTCTTAATATATCCAAGGGTCCAACAATTTGTGGACTTAGCTTTCCTTTCTTTCCGAACCTCATCAATCCTTTCCAAGGGGTACCTATAACATTACTAGGTCCCCTATTTCATACTCTTTGTCCTTTCGAGTCAAATCATCATACCTCTTATGTCCATCTTGGGTTACTACCAGTCGTCCTCTGATTAGATCTATTATATCCCTGGTCCTTTGGACTACTGCGGGTCCGAGCATCTTGCGCTCTACAACTTCATCCTAACATAAGGGAGATCGACATTGTCTTCCCTCAAGGATCTCATACGGCGACATCTCGATAATGACATATGATCTATTGTCGTGAGAAAACTCAATCCGCGTTAAGTGATCATTCCAAATTCTTTCAAGTCTATTGCATAGACTCTCATTATAGCTTTTAGCATTAGAGTTTTTGCTTCTCAATACCCATTCTTTTCCAGTTCGTAATCGCTACTACCTTCCGTTCCTAATATTATATTGGTTATACTTTTGCTTGTTAGCGTTCTATAACCTTTTAATAACCACGTCAACCTTAGTACCATGAATTTGTTTCCATTCCGAATACCACCATAACTTTACTACTCCTTTTTCAGCTGTTTCTATTTTTCAAAATTTGATCAATCATACAAAAGCAAAGGAATTTGTTGAGAGATCACTATGATCATGAACACTTGTTCTATTGCATAGTTAGTACAGAAGGTGGCCAGCCTTTAGTACTTGACAAGCAATTAAACAACATGTGTATCCTACTAGGCTTCTATCACACAGATAGATAGTCATTCGGCAATACCTCCCCTTCTGGAAGGGTTGTTCTTCTCAGCTTACATGAAATGGAAAGAAGAGAAAAGAACGAACTGAAGAGAATTGTATATACGTAAAAAAAAATTATTGCCATAAAATATCTGGCTTGGAATCTACCTCTTAACTATAGAGGTTTGTCATAGGAGAACAAAACATATACATATTTATATCAACATCAAGTATTATAGCATCATATTTCACATGCCTAAATATTTTTGCTATTCCGTCCATCATTCTATGGACCCATGCTCTTCCTCAAGTTTATACACAATCACCTTTGAAACTCCCTCGATATCAAAAATCGAATCTGGGATCTCATTCTAGACATCAACGTTACTAGAATTCTATGCTTGCATCACAACCTTCCTCGTATAGTCATACGACCCTCTATTGATAAGGAGGAATAAATATTCAATAGGTAAATAGTCTACTTAATTAGTCTATTCAATGATAACTTATACATCACCACGACCCGATTAGTGGTACTCAATCTCAACATTCACTACAATACAACTCTCACAGTTGTCATTGTCTCATTATTTATCCTTCGAACTATCTCAAGGTTTCCTGGAATCCTCCCAACTTACAGGGGATAAAATATATGTATCTCTTATTCCTTCAATCATCAACTTTAACTCATGGTGAATCACCCTCATCCTGACGATTACATAGTTTTCTATTTCTATTGCTACGAGTCTTTAGGGTTTCCTCATACCCAACGCCCTTATCATTCCTCAAACTCTATTGCCTTTATATTCCTTTCCACTTCAGTTTCTTTTTATTTTCCTTTCTCTTATCATTATTTCATGAACCAACACAACATAAGTATTAATTTCAAACATCCCGTCATTCTGGATTCGTGTCCTCAGAACGAATCTTGACAACTTTTACAACTTAGATTCATAATTCATCATACTCTTCTGCCTTTGTGCTGGCTCTAAAGCTTTTACACTATCTTCATAACCTTGGGAAGTACTTTCCTGAAAACCATTGACTGAACTTAAATCAGTTTATTATAATCTCTTGCTTCGTGCCTTCCTTGGCCTTTCACCAGCGGGTGGCCTCTCTCTTAGGAGGGTAAGTGACAAAAATAGTCTTTTGTGATTCGTCAATCATTTAGAATCTCAAATGATTCCTATATTTCCTTTAGTCAGACTCTTGCCTCGACTGGGTCATCTTGTTCCTTGGAACTCTGAGAGCTTAGCGACTTAAAGGTCCTGAAAAAATTTCTCACCGCATTATTTCCTCAGGGTGGTGGTTGGGGATAATAGTCTAAGTTCTGTCTAGAAAGGTCCATAAATTGTCGTATAGGAGTACCGTCTCGGGTCTCCTTTCCTTACTCGACTTCTGTTTCCTTAGTCTGAACGTTCCCTCCTCCTCCCCATAATCGGGGTCATCCTACATGTTTTAAATCCTCATTTTCCACTTCATTATGTTATGGGTTCCTTCTATCTTGATGGTGACCTCCCTGACTATCACGTTCAAGATTTGCTCTAAATCTTATTCCTCAAACTAGCTTTCATCTAAGATCTCATCTTTAAGCACTTGAACATTTGGAACCCAAATTCTGTAGGAATACCTCATTATTCCCTTATCATCTTTCTCGGTATTAATCTTTTATCTAATTGTTGGCTTTCTGCCTTCATTCATCACTTTTTCTGGCACAATATGTTCTTTTCCGATAATTCAGACTGTATTGCAATCTCAAACAGCTTTTCGGTACCGGCTCCGGTTACTTTCACTTCGATTTCCATTTTCTCAAAATCTCTTATAAACTCTGCCAAAGACATTATCATCTTGAGTCTCTCCTTTTTACTAAGGGCATCAGCCACCACATTGGCTTTCCCCGAATTATAAAGAATCTCCCAATCATAATTCTTGATTAGCTCTAACCGCCTCCTCTAGCGTATGTTGAGCTCTTTCTACGGGAAAATGTACTAGAGCACTTATGGCTTAGGTAAATCTCGCACTTCTCTCCATACAAGTAGTGCCTCCAATCTTTAGGGCAAAACTATTGCCACGAGCCAAAGCTCATGGGTGGGGATATCGAATTTTATATTACCTTAATTTTCTTGACGCGTACGCGAGTACCTTGTTGTGCTGTATAAGAAGCACCCTAATTCCTTATGCGAAGCGTCACTACACATCACAAAATCTCCTTTTCCATCCGGCAATGCCATCATAAGGGTCGTCACCAATCTTTGCTTCAGTTCTTGAAAGTTATTCTCGTATTTCTCTGTCCATTCGAACTTCTCAGTCTTACGAGTAACCGCGTTAAAGGGGCTACTATCTTTACGAACTTGAACGAACCTCCGGTAGTAACCGGCCAATCCTACCTCTGGTAGTCGCCCTAACCATAGTCATCAATTCCTCATTGGTCCTTTATTCATTCTTGTCAGGATCCTCCACGGAATTCTTCTCAGCAACAATCCCTTCTAGGACAACATCCTCAATATGAACATCATCCGGTCCCGCGTTAGGACGCTCTATCAGATCATAATCTGATCTCCAATAAGTAATACAACATCATCGCGTTGTCGCTCTTCATCCTCAGGGTTCGGAGTCCCGCTACCATATACGATAACGAACCACGCTTCTATCACGATATTTATAAGGGTTCCCATAAGGGTTTTAACTGTTAGTACTACGTTAGGTAGTCCGACTATGAACTTGGAAAGAGTTCTTATTATCTTAGTGAACTTATTATTTTAACGCCATATCATCTCTGAGGTTTATAACGCTTAGCTCTGATACCATTTCTGTAACACCCCCAAATTCGGGGTCGGGGATCCGGGTTGTCACGAGTTCCATTTCCCTTAATGATACTTAATCTTAATAATCAACCAACTACTGCGTACTGTGACCCCACAAGATACACACACACCACAAGTTATAGTCTCAGAGATGAATACCAAACAATAACACAAGTCATTTTATTCCATAATTATAAGTCATTACACCTCAAAAGGGTTTCTGAATAAATTTACATATTCTTTGCCATTATTACAATTCATAAATATACATAAGTCTGGTACATCAAAAGTTGAAAGCCTAGCCTATTGGTAGACCCTACCTCAGCTACAACGGCATCAACGCCTACAGGAAACTGCGGAACGTTTCCTATCTGCTCGCGAATTGGGAGCTTGATCCTGTTCATCTTGTCTATCTGTTGTTGTGTGATGAAAGAAGAAAGCAAGGGTGAGCAACAAGCCCACCGAAATGATATGTATAATAATTAACAATATATGAGCATTCTCATAGTACTCATGAAAGTCTTGGTCAAAAGAAATGAACCAAGTTTGATATCTTAAAGCGATGAAGTCATAAAATATTCAGTATATATATACATATATACTTCTCAAATCTTTGAAATCCTCTGACATGTATAATATACACAGAGTTCCAGTTTATAACTGTATAAAAATATCGTTGCAAGGTGATCTCATATATCTAACCTTGTCTCAACGTTTTTGTGAAAATCTTTGTCATGCAAGATAATCATTAACCAGATATAAGTTGAAAAGATGAAGTTACAAGATACTCCAATATACTTATATCTTTTCCGAATACTACTTGAACTACCACCGTTCAAGTTATAATTAGTTTCAAAAGTTCATCACATAGATGAGACTACAAGACAAGATTTGAATAGATTCAATCTTTGAATATCATTATAAATAATGAAGTTACGAGATACTTCATTAAGTCCTGATATATATATATCCATATATATATATCTCTCATACATTTCCTGAAAACCTCTGTCATGTAAAGTATGAACAGAGTTTGTAACATCCAATGAATTTTTGGAAAGGAAAAGAATTGTGGCATAAACCCGATATCTTGCTGATCAGGCAAAGATACCAATAAGTAACATTTTCTACTGTAGATGGATGAATTCCTCGTCGGTCATCACCCTGGCCGCATTAGGACCTCGTACTAGACCGTTACCCGGCCACTCACGCGTGGATGGACTGTCATCCAGCCTCTTACACCTTCATAGACCGTACCCCGGCCTGTCGCTTATGCCGACTCAATTAGATGGACTTACTTCCCGAACGTTGGGCAAGTAATCAAATTGTTTTCTCAAAAAAACAACCTCGTTGCGAATATAAAATACACCACAGAGCCGGATCCCCAAGATTTTTGAGTGAATATTCAAGTCTCCTTCGAGAGGAAGATCTTAAATCTGAAAACGAGTTTTGGGATCCGCTCTAACTTTTAAAATCATTTTGAAGACTCGAAAACATTTTTAAGAATGTTTGGAGTAAAGCTGATTTAATGAAATAAATCAGTCCCGATATATTAGAAAATATCTGAATATTATTATTTAAATAATATTCCCATAAGGATAATCCTTATAAAAACAATTGAAGTAAAAGTTTTAAAACTTATACTTGAAATGAATAATAAATAACCAAAGATATACTTATACGAAAGTACGATCTTTATTTGAATAATCGAAAATAAGTTTGATTATCGAAACATTATTCTTTAATAAAATAAAGAATATTATTTAATAAATAAGCGAAGTCATAAATCCTCAAATTAATATTCAAAATAATATTCATTAAATAAAATAAACGGAGTCGTAAGTCCTCGAATGAATATTCAAAATAATATTCATTAAATAAAGTAAGCGGAGTCATAAGTCCTCGAATGAATATTCAGAATAATATTCATTAATAAAATAAAGTTATCGAATAAACCTTATTCGATTAATAGTTTTGAAAACTATATCAATATATATATATATTATACTCGGGAACATCGACTCCTGGTTTTAGAAAATGTTCACCTTTGGGTCCCCTATACTAAGGGTATACACAACTACTGCTTATCTCTAGCATAGGTATTATGCAACTTATAAGCAATTGAATCAACAATATATATCAAGATTACGAAACAGACATGCATATATACCATATCACATGCTCCAATATATCGCAAGATTTGCTAATTAACCACCATGCATCTATCACAAGATAATGCATATACATATGTATACATCACAACAACAGTATAACGGGTAGAAAACTTGCCTGAGCGCTCCCGGATAGACTTAAGCTTAGAGTGGGTCCGATAACCTATGAACGACAACATAAGTCGGAATTAAACCCCGGTCGCTTAAGAAACTAGACTTTAACAAATTGAACCCTAACGTTTGCTTTTGCGCTTAACGATTCACTTACGTCGCTCGAGTACCCTCGGCTCCACCATTTTTAATAAATTAACCATTAAGAATTTTAAAGCGATTCTTTCGTGAGTACCTTAACAACTGCCTAATCCACTTAACATAATTGTTTCATACCCCAATTAATCATTTAAAGTCCTTAACCAAGGTTTCAAAGTAAGGCGAGGGTAATGGTTCGGTCGCGAAACGCCGTTACTTAAAACAGTCGTTTCTCCTAAACCGTACATCGGATTCAAACGAACCACATATCAAAACGAAGCTCGTAACATGAACTATCTAATAATGGCAGTAGTCAAAACCTAAAAGTGGGTTCTCGGGTCCTGATGTTAAGAAAAAAAACGGTCTAAGGTAAATCGGGCATTACGACGGCTATGTTTACGCGATTTCCGAAAATTTACCAAACCAATTCAACACCAAACCATCACCAATCAATCCCAATACAACCATATGACAATATCACTCATCAACCACTTTAAACCATTTAAACCAAGCCCAAATCATACCATGAATCATCAAGAACAACTAGTGCTACTCTTAACTCCCAAAATCAACAAAAACACTTAACAACTAAGATCTCAACATGACAAAACAACTACTACACTTAATCTATCATTCCATCATCATAATCATTTATACCAAACAACTTAATGCTAAGATAATTTAGAGTTATACCTTTCTTGAAGCTTTTAATCAATGAAAGATCCTTGGAATGCCCATGGAAGCCTTGATCTATGCTTAAGCTACCTTGAACTTTCATAAAAATCAAGAAAACTAAAGTTATTTCTTGAAGGTTACTATTCACCATCTTCTTCTTTGATTTATTGGAAGAGATTTACAAAGAATTAGAAGCTTAAACTCCTAGGATATGCTTATCTAATCACAAGGAAACTTGCATAATTACCTTTGAATTTATTATGGAGTGGAGCTTGGACTTGATCTTTTCTTCTTTTGCTTTCAAGAAGAAGCCGAGAACTTCATGTTCTTGAACAAGAAGTTTATTTGCTATTTTGTGAAATGAATTAGTTGGTTTATTTTCTTTATGGATTGGCTACTTTTTGGTTTTTACCATGGTAATTTTTGCTTGGCCAAGAATCATCCAACAAAACAATTTCACTTGTCATGCTTATGTCACCATGGTTGTGTCATCTATTTAACACTTGTCTTCCTCTTGTTGGTGAGATGACATCACTCTCCACCAACCCTTTGATTAACTCCTAATTACTTGGCTAATGACCGCTGATCTGTTATGCGGTTCGCTTAACTTTCGTTTTCGTTTATCGTTTGAGGGATCATACCCGAGATCTTATTACTTGGGTTCCCCTAAACCTTTATCAATATATTATATTCCTTTTATGATCATCTCTTATAATTATTGAATTTAAATCCTTTTTATCCTGTTCCCTTATACTTAATTCTTTCGGTATCTGGTGGATTTTCGGGAAAAATCATAGTGTTCGAATTTGGATTCTGACGATCTTTACATACACTTATATCCCATATAAAGTACTAATAAGATCTCAGAATAACAATAGAAGAACCCCTACATAGTGTTTTATGAAAAGTTTTCTTATTCAGCATAATCAGCAAAATCACTATTCATAAGGGTTTTAAAAAAATTCCAAAAATGTGGGTTATTACAGGAGACTTCACAGTGTAGACTTATCCAATCAATTTGGATCAACACCAATACATAGACCATCAGGTTTCTAATTTCATATCTTATGCCCCAAAAAATAAAAAATACCAATTGTGTTGTTCTTAATGCTATTTTATGCTTTTTTACACAGGAATTACTGAACTAGCTCAACTTTATGGGCCTAATATTACTCCATCTCAGCGGATACTTCACAGAGTAGACTCGCTCGATTTTGTACCAGGTTTTACACATAGTTCCATTGAGCATAATACTCCAACCACTCCTACACCGCATTATATTAAAAGTCTTGATTTATCTCAAACATCTGGAACTACGCAACTACAACAACCTTCAGCTGCATACTTTAATAGACAATCACATTTTTTGTATTAGATATCCTTTTATCACATATGCATTATCTATATGCAGCTGCACCCCAACGTCAAATTTCTCGCAGTTTACAGACTAAGACAACGTTAGAGAAGAAACGTAAAAACTTTGAGTTGCCTGTATCGAAGATAACACCACGTGTAAATACCAGTGGTGGAGTACAACAGTCTCATTTTCATAATTTCACCCGAGGTATAGTTGACATCATTAAATCTTTTTAGACACGCAGTGGAATCATGTCATGCTTTATAATATCACCTTCGGGCTGGAAACTATAGAAAAAAGTGTCTTTCACACTACCAGATATCCATGTTGTATCTAAAGGTCTTGGTTAGGGCTCTCTGTGCACTTGCTATGGTTGCGAGCTAAATATTTAGTGAATTATCTTTTAGGACGTTGAAAACTACAGCTAAAGTAAAATTATAATTTCATCATACATCATCATATCATGTTTCTTTTTTAAAAAAATTTCCCAATTTTTTTTGCCTCAAATCAAACTCTAAGTTTTTTGATATCCTAATCCTACTCTTTAATTAATAAAAAATGGGGCATGTTTATTTCACAAAAATAATCTGCAGTTTTGTGAACACCTATACCGGTTCCTAGACCTAGCTGCGCATCTGTTCGCAAAAACTCACCACCAAAGCATCTTACCAACTTTGCAGCCTACTAAACTAATCTAAAGTTAATAACACAATATCTATAATTATCGGTTGATGTTCATTTTCTATTTTACGTAGATAGATGTCCACGATCAATACCTAAGTATGATAGTAATACGACTCTCATTGATCCTCGAATATTGGAAAGTGTTGTCAGTGTTGAAAGGAATAAACAATGAAGAACTATTCAATTTACTATTCCTGAGCCAGAGCAAATTGGCGTGAAGCTACCAGGTAATGATTATAACTTAGGTTTTAACAAATATTTTTGTAACAATCTCACTAAATGCAAATGGGTTTCACCGTTTCATGATATATTTATTTTTTCAGATTGGTTTCCATTGGTAACAGGTAATGTCTACATACTTATTAATATAAAATTCAGTTAAACACCTATTCAGACTTTTCTTTAAGAACTAATACTAATTTAACCATTTGGAAACCAATTTTATTATATTAACAGATGAAGGAAATACACATGGATTTAGTACTTCTGAAAAAGCTTCCACGTCAGGTGGTAAAAATTTGTTAGATGCATTTAATGATGAAGATGAAACACGCATAGAACATATGCCAGGATATGAGCAGTTTGTATCTGGTAATTTTCTTGATATACATATTTACTTTTTCCAGAAGTATTAGGCCTGTGATGCTGGGGATTATTAGTGATTTTTAATTTCTTTGCAGATGATGATGATGACAATATCGATGCCCAATGTAAGAAGTATAATTTATTAAAATAGTCAAACTATTCTTTTTAATATTATTACTTTCTGAAAATCACTAATATCATATTTCCAATTTTTTTAGTACACGTTCATCGAGGTGAATATCTATCGGATGATGAGACTGATTGTCAAGAAGAATTAAAAGGTCTAAAAACTCCTAATAATAATTTGTCTCGCTTTTTAAATTATGTTTACATACTATGGATGACAAAGTCATTTTTACATTATATTCAACAGATTTGTGGAACGACTACATGGATCTTGGTCCACCATCGAAGAAATGTGAGAAATGTAAAGCAATAATATGGAATGAGGAAAGGAACAATAAATCATCCAAGAACAACACTCCAACTTTTTCTTTATGTTGTAAGGATGGACAAGTCAAGATCCCCCCAGAAAGAAAACCTCCTTCCTTTCTTGCGTCGTTGCTTTCTGGAGGACCGAGAACCAATCACTTTAGACTGCACATAAGGACGCATAATTCCATCTTCCAGTTCACCTCTATAGGAGGCAGAATAGATCGTAAAATCAACAATGGAGGGGGCCCTACTGTTTTAAGCTAAACGGTCAAAACTACCATTTAATTGGAAGTCTCAAACCTAAGGATGGCGAGACACCAAAGTTTAGTCAGCTATATGTCTACGACACTGATAATTAAATCCAGAATCGCTTTAATGTTGTTCCAGGCTCTGATGTTCTTGATCCAGAAATTGTGGAAGGCCTGCTTAAAATGTTGGATGAAAATAATAAACTTGCTGAAGGATTTGACTATGCACGCGATCGTTTGAACCTCCCCGAAACTGATGAGTTCAGTTTATTATTGGTATCATCCAAATCATCTTCCGGGAGACCTAATCAGGTTGGACCATCTAATAAGGTTGCTGCTTTGGTGGTTGGTGATAGTGATGATACATGCTCATTCCGAGACATAGTAGTGTAAAGGAAAAATATTTAAAAAGAGTCTTTGAGACATGTAAGCACTATATGCGGCTTCAGTATCCTTTGTTGTTCCCATATGGTGATGATGGTTTCTGCCTTAATATCCCCTTGCATAACAAGAATCATAAAGCAGCAATACTGATAAATTTGGACCAACATCCTGATGAAGTATTGCACAAAACTACTGTTACAATGAGGGAATTTTAGGCTTATAAGTTGATGGTACGGCCAGATGAAGGTAAACCTCTCATATACTAACTATTTTTTTAAATATTTTAACGCCCTGTACATATACCATCTAATTGGTATATTTATGTTAATCAGACATGACTCTTCATCTTGGTGGTCGATTATGGCAACAATTTGTTGTAGATACTTTTGCTGCAGTTGAGCAATATAGATTGGACTAGATTAGAGCTCATCAGAATATCATTCGTTCTGATCTTTATAAGTCTATTTGTGACTCTGTCATGAAGGGTGATACAAATACTGGCAACAAAGGAAAGAATGTCATTCTTCCGGCAACACATATTGGATCTCAGAGGTATATGAATCAATATTTTAAAGATTCACTGGCTATATGTCGGACCATTGGACATCCATCTTTATTTTTCACAATGACTTACAACACACAATGGCCTGAGATTAAGCGAATGATGGAATATTTTCCTGGAGTAGATGTTGCAGACAAACCTGATGTCATAGCAAGAGTTTTCAAGCTTAAGCTTGACCAATTGTTGGATCTAATTAAGAATAAAAATTATTTTGGTAAATGCATAGGAGGAAAGATATTCTTGATCAATTTACAATATAACAGTGTTTATTTAGTTTAGTATCCTTATTCACTTGGTGTTTTTTAATATTCAACACATCATATAACTATTATTTCTCTGTACTAATATTGATATTGATAATTTTTTTCTTTATAGTCATGCATGTAATTGAATTTCAGAAACGTGGACTTCCTCATTGCCACATGTTGATATGGTTGAATCCTAGGGATAGGCCGAAGAATATTGAGGATATTGATAAGTTAATATCATGCTGAGATCCCAGACCAGAAAAATGATCCCATTGGTTATCATGTGGTTCAAAAGCATATGATTCATGGTCCATGTGGAAAAGACTTCACGTACTCGCCCTGTATGGTAAAAGGAAAATGTGGACGTCACTTTCCAAAAAAGTAATATTTTATTGCTTTCTTATATTTTATAAACTATGAGATTAATATGCACATGGCTAATGGATTTATACCTGATTTTATTTTTTTTCTTTGCATATTAATCTCATACAGGTATAATGGAAACACTTATTTTGATGATTGTGGCTTTCCGGTATACCGTAGATGGAGAACAAATTGATGTGTTGTCAAGAAAGGAGTTCAACTAGATAACCAGTATGTTGTACCTTACAACAAGGACTTATTAATCCGCTTTCAATATCATATGAATCTGGAGGTTTGTAACAGTTCTAGATCTTTAAAGTATTTGTTTAAATACTGTTTAAAAGGTCATGACACAGCTACCATGATATTGAGGAAAAAACAACAAGTTAGTAGGCCAGTTCTTCAACTTCCAAACCTAAGGTTATTGATGAGATTAAGCATTTCCTGGATGGTCATTATATATGTGCTTCGGAAGCTTCTTGGCGTCTTTTAGGTTTTGACATTCATCATCGTTATCCGACTGTTGAATGTTTACCAGTGCACTTGGAAGGGGAGAAGAACGTGTCATTTAAGCAAAATGACAATCTCAAAGATGTTGTTGATAAGGCTAAAAGAAGATATACAAAGCTTGAAGGATGGTTTGAAGCAAATAAAACATTTTCAGAGGCAAGACAATACACATATCATCAATTTCCTCAGCCTTTCACATGGAAAGCGGACCAAAATAGATGGAAGATTCGTGAGCGTGGTATTGTTTTTGGTCGCTTAACTGATGTTCATGCATCTTCTGGAGAAACATTTTTCCTGAGGATGATACTTATGCATAACAGAGGTGCCACTTCATACAAAGATTTAAGAACTGTAAATGGATATATTTATTCTACTTTTAAAGAGGCTTGTGATGCTCTCGATCTTCTAAAGGATGATAGACAATGGCATGTTACCATGTTTGAAAATGTTGTTCATGCTATGCCACATCAACTTAGACAATTGTTTGTTTTTATATTATCTAATAATCAAGTGGCTGATCCTGTTAAATTATGGGAACAACATTGGAATTTCATGTCAGAAGATGTTTTATACTACAGGCGTCCCAAAACCGGTAATACCAACCTTTAACTAGCTGAAGCTGATATTAAGAACATCACATTAGCTGGTTAGTTACTCTAAGTTCATAATATTGGTGATTTTCTACACATCTGCATTAATGAATTCATTAGAATTCATGTTGTTCGGAAAAATATTTAATTAGTGATAGTTTTAAATATAATTTCAATATTTGTTATAATTAATTATATATTATTACTGCAATCTTTCCTTTATAACCAACTATATTTGGTACACATATGTAACATTTTTTCACGTCAAAGTATGATTTTATTATTTATGTTGATGTACCCTAAAACAAGTGGTATGTTACAAACAAATATGAAATAGTGGTTAACTTTATAAATCCCGATAGTATGAATATTGCAATAATTTTTTTTGCAGAGATAAAGAAGCTATTTAACGATGTTGGAAAACGCTTAAGAGACTTCAACACTCTGCCTTTTCCTGATGATAGTTTTTTGCATATTGTAGAAAACAAGCTTATTACTGAGAAACATGATTATGACAGGTTATAGATGCATGAACAACATGATAATTTGCACAAAAATCTTAACAAAGAGCAGCTTCATGTATACAACTCTGTTCTTGACAGTGTCGATAATAAAAAAGGTGGAATCTTTTTTGTATATGGCTCCGGAGGCTGTGGTAAAACATTTTTGTGGAATACTTTATGCTGTAAACTACATAGTGTTGGTAAGATTGTTCTGCCTGTAGCGTCTTCTGGGATTGCAGCTACATTGCTTCCTGGAGAAAGGACGGCTCAATCAAGATTCCACATACCTTTGAAGCTCGATCAACATTCAGTGGCTGGTATCAAACATGGTTCAGAACTCGGAGAACTAATGAAGCAGACAAGCTTAATCATATGGGATGAAGCTCCAATGCAACATCGTCATTCATTTGAAAGTGTTGATCGCAGTCTAAGAGATATCATGTCTTCTGTTGATCCGTCTAGAGCAGGAATTCCTTTTGGTGGCATCACTATTGTGTTCGATGAAGATTTCTAACAAATTCTTCTAGTAATTCCTAAGGCTAGCAGAGCCCAAGTTGTTAGTGCTTCATTGAATAGTTCAAAGCTTTGGGATCATTGCCATGTTTTTTACTTGAAAAAAACATGCGCCTCACATCTGGTAAAACAGATTTAGAAAATAAAGATATTGCAGATTTTAGCAAGTGGGTTCTCAGTGTGGGAAATGGTACTTTACCCAATATACAACAGGATGATACAATTACTGATCTGGATGTCATCATACCAGAGAGCTTTTTAATTAGATCAGTACAAAAGCCAATAAAGGATGTTGTTGACATCATTTATCCGGATATTGTTCAGAACCTAAAAAATCCTGAATATTTGAGGGAAAGATCTATTCTCACTCCAACGAATGCCATCGTTAATGACATAAACTCTTACATACTTGATCTCATTCCAGGTACGACGTACACGTACTATAGTCACGATTCTTTGAGTGACAACGATGGCCATGATAATGACTTTGTATCTGTATTTCCTGTTGAATATCTGAATTCCATCAATATATCGTGTCTCCCAAGACATGATTTGAAGATTAAGAAAGGCTGTGTGATAATGCTTATGAGGAATCTCAATCAGCTTATGGGTCTTTGTAATGAAACTAGAATGATTGTAAAGAAATGTTTACCAAATAGTATAGTATGTAACATTTTAACCGGCTCTCAGGTTGGCACTACTCACATCATTCCGCGGATTGAAATGGAACCAACCGACACTAAGTGGCCTTTTGAATTCAAAAGAGTTCAGTTCTCGGTACAGCTATGTTTGGCAATGACCATAAATAAAAGTCAAGGTCAGTCATTGAATAAAGTTGGTTTGTATCTTCTGTAGTCCGTATTCACCCATGGTCGGCTCTATGTTGCGGTTTCCAGAGTGACATCGCCTTCTGGATTGCATATTATGATTGATAGTGATGTTGGAGGTTCAACTAATGTCACTGCTAACGTTGTCTTTGAAGAGGTTTTCTACAATTTGCCACACACGAACAACATGTAGTATTAATCATATTGAGATTGAAACTTAAAGTATGGTCTTCATGTGTGTTCTTTCCTGAGAAGTCATTAGTGTGATTTTTAGTGCAAATCTGCTTCTATATTATATTAATGGAAAAATCAAGTTTATTATAATATTATTTAAAATCATCAATATATTTAAGTTATTATGCCTATGAATTATGACCTTATTACTGTATAATTCAAACTCAGCCCATATTATTCAAAAATAGTCATATCATATTTAAGTTATTGTTAGATTTTAAAAGTTAAGTAACAAATGTGATTAAAGAAAAGCTGATTATTTATTTATCCATTCTAAGTTTTTGTATGCTTTTTGTAGGCTAGAATGTGTATAGAAGGATTATGTTCTTAGACTCGGAGAACTGTAATATCAGTTTGGGACTTTGGGGCACAAAGTTGAGTTGATGTTTTTATTATATTGTGCATCTTTATGAGAATCATATGAAAATTTTTGCGGAATTTCATGTTCCTGATATGGTGCTATATAATTGTATATATCAAAGCAACATTATTTAACAGGTTGATTAGGGCTTATATAGTTGAGTAATCATGTATATAAAAACTTCTTTGTAGTTGCATTTTTAACAGACTGGTTAGGACTTGATTGGATCATTATTTCAACTTTGTTGATGTGAATATTTTTACTCAAACTGCATTTTAAGTTTATTAAGTGCCCAGTGCCTTTTAATGAGCTGTGTTTTGGTATAAAGAAGTCGGTATGTTCAGATTAACCAAACAGCTTCTTTATTATGATGTTGACTAAACGCCACTGTGCATCTATTTTTTGAGAGCTCAGAAGCTAAAAAAAGTGGTAGACTTCTTGTAAAAGCTATTTAATTCTTGGAGAGAAAGTTGGTAAGCAAAAAATAAATGTTAAAATACCGCGATCTGGTTACCAGTTACTCATTTGCTATGTTAATTACCTTAACATAGTTATCATTGTTCTTTAATATATATTTTATGTGATCTTCACATTCTGCAGAGTGGTTTCATGAGGTCGCTTCTGGATTTTCTGTTTATTAGCATATCAGGATAACACTTCTCTCAAGTTTATACCAGGAGTCCAGCCTAAGAGAAGTAAGTTTACAAGTAACAAATGGGATTAAATAAAAGCAGATTATTTTTTTGTCCATTCTAAGTTTTTGTTTGCATTTCATATGCTAGAATGTGTATGAAAGGATTATGTTCTTAGACTCGGAGAAATGTAATGGCAGTTCGGGACATTGGGGCACGGAATTGAATTGCTCTTTTTATTATATTATGCATCTTTCTGAGAATCATGTGAAAGTTTTTGCAGAATTGTATGGTCCTGATAAAGTGCTATATAATTCAAAATAATCAACCAACTTTTTTTATTATGATGTGGACCAAACACCACCGTAAATCTGCTTTTTGAGTGCTCAGAAGCTGAAAGAAGTGGTAGACATCCGGAAAGAGGTATCTAATTCTTGGGGAGTAAGTTGGTAAGAAAAAAATAAATAATAATATACCTCGATCTGGTAACCAGCTACTCATTTTCCATGCTGGTTACCTAAACATAATTATGATTGTGTTCTTTAATTATATTTGACGTGATCTTCACATTTTGCAGAGTGGTTTCATGAGGACGCTTCTGGATTTACTATTGAAAGAACTGGTATACTCATCGGATTTAGGTGCAACAGTTTCCAAAGTAAGGCTCTTTCAGTTTGCCCCATATGCATGCCATAGAGCTGATGTAGTTGAATTAGATGGGTTAAATGTTATTGGATTCATTAAATTAAAAAAGAATTTAGAGTGAAGGCTTTCTTACCTTTTTGGATCACAGGTGTGTTAAATACTGTATATATTTCTCAAGTAAAAAATAAAGAATAACCCAAATTTTTACTGGTTTGAGCACCTGCATTGGTTATGTTAAAAGCAAATGACCCTTTTGGGGCTTGAATAATAATGTAGAAGCAGAGTTTTCTTCTTGAATGGATTACGCTGTAAATTTCCAGCTGTTTGATTATACTATTTTTCAAATATATAGAGTGTTGAGGTATTCAACATCTTAAAAACAAATCACCCTGATGACGCTATGATTTATTATCCCATTAATTGGTACTTGGGTTTATATGAATATTATCTTAGTGCCTTTCATTTTTTTGTGTGTCAATTAGTCCCCTTCTTTACTGTCTTACAGGGTATATGGGTTATGTTAGGTCACACACACTGTAGAAGGGGGTTGAATACAGTGTATAATACAATCAAATCGAATTAAGAACACAAGTATGTAACAAAGAATAATCTTATTAATAAAACAATATTGTAATGGAACTGTTCTCTCTCAGTGATGAACAATATCACTATGAGCTGCTAGGGTTACAATGAATAATATTCTCGATAATGATAACACTTATAGTGTAAACCCTATGTCTGTATTTATATACCACACAGTTACAAGATAATCTCTAATTGATATCGAATATAATTCTGTATCCTAAAATATATCAATTAGTTATCTTTTCCTCCAAGTCTTCTATTCTTCATCGAATTCTTCTCCATGCATATCTCTTCTTGTTTTAGTCTTGATCTTCTTTCTCTTCAATCAACCGCCTTCCTTATCTGAAAGTCTTCTTAAGTCCTGATATTATCTTCTGATGAATATCTTCTGATAACTTAAGTTTTGATAACGTAAGTTCTGATATCTTAAGTTCTGACTTCAGTATAAGTACTGATATCCAGTTAGGTCCTGATTTGTCCTGTTAGTCAAGATCTGAAAAACTAAACACAAATCATTATTAGACATGACATCACAAATATATCTAACAATCTCTCCCAACTTGTAAATTAGCATAATATATGTAACACCCCCAAATCCGGGGTCGGGGATCCGGGTTGTCACGAGTTCCATTTCCCTTAATAACACCCAATCTTAATAATTAATCAACTACTTTGTACTGTGACCCCACAATAAACACACACACCACACGTTATAGTCGTAGAGATGAACATCCAAAAAATAATCACAAGTCATTTTATTCCACAATTATCTGCCAATACACCTTAAAAGGTTTTCTGAATAAATTTACATTTTCTTTGCCATTATTACAATTCATAAGTATACATAAATCTGGTACATCAAAAGTTGAAGCCTAGTCTATTGGTAGTTCCCACCTTAGCTACAGCGACTTCAATGCCTATAGGAAGCTGCAGAACGTTTCCTATCCGCTCGTGAATTGGGAGCTTGGTCCTGTTCATCTTGTCTATCTGATGTTGTGTGATGAAAGAAGAAAGCAAGGGTGAGCAGCAAGCCCACCAAAATAATATGTATAATAATTTACAATATATGAGCCTTCTCATAGTACTCATGAAAGTCTTGGTCAAAAGAAATGAACCAAGTTTGATATCTTAATACGATGAAGTCGCAAAATATTCAGTATATATACATATATACTTTTCAAAATCTTGGAAGTCCTCTTCCATGCATAATATACACAGAGTTCCAGTGTATAACTGTATAAAAATATCGTTGCAAGGTGATCTCATATATCTAACCTTGTCTCAACGTTTTTCTGAAAATCTTTGTCATGCATAAGATAATCATTTACTAGATATAAGTTTAAAAGATGAAGTTACAAGATACTCCAATATACTTATATCTTTTCCAAATACTACTTGAACTACCACCGTTCAAGTTATAATTAGTTTCAAAAGTTTATCACGTAGATGAGACTACAAGACCATATTTGAATAGATTAAATCTTTAAAATATCATCAAAATAAAATGAAGTTACGAGATACTTCATTTGATGCAAACATCTTTTTGAAAACTTGACCCTGCCAACACTCAACAATCGCCCAACCGTAGCCTTTCTATCGAAGTGCTCTGGGTAGTGTTGCAGAAATATCCAATTGGATGATGAACTCATTACGGGAGTTTGCCGCGCCAGGAAGACCACTTACGATGATCAGTCGTAGTAGTGCAACCCCACCATTTTCTACATGTAGAGGAGAACCTGTCGGATTTACTTGTCAACCGAACACTGAACTCCTAAGGAATGGACCGCCTTAGCGGAACTTCCAGGCCATTTGGGCCAATATAATAAGGCTGGGCCGGCGCCACTCGACCACTTACGCCACTCCTAGTTCAGATGAAATCCATGACTCTGAAACGTAAAGCTCGTTCCCCCTTTCCCCAGGTAGAAACTTGTTGATACGGCTCCACCAAGAAGTCGTATCTAGTTGGAAAGGAGAACTCACTGATATTTCCCAGGCAATGCCTGTTAATGGATTAACTTGTTCCAAGAATTTTACTTCCCGAGTGTTGGGTAAGTAATCGATTCATTTAACAAAACAGCAACCTTGTTGCGAATATAAAACACACCACAGAGCTGGATCCCTCAGGTTTTGAGCGAGTATTTAAATCCCCTTCGAAAGGAGGATATTAAATATAAATATGAGTTTTGGGATCCGCTCTAACTTTTAAAAATCATTTTGAAGACTCGCAAAATATTTTTAAGAATGTTTGGAGTGATGCTGATTTAACAAAATAAATCAGTCCTAATATATTAGAAAATATCTGAATATTATTATTTAAATAATATTTCCATAAAGAATAATCTTTATAAAAATAATTGAAGTAGAAGTTTTGAAACTTATACTTGAAATGAATATTAAATATCCAAAAATATACCTATACGAAAGTACTATCTTTATTTGAATAATCAAAAGTGAGTTTGATTATCGACACCTTATTCTTTAATAAAATAAAGAATATATCTCAGCAAATAATCGGAGTCATAGATCCTCAAATGAATATTCAAATAATATTCAATAAATAAAATAAGCTGAGTCATAAGCCCTCGAATGAATATTCGAAATAATATTCAATAAATAAATAAGCTGAGTCATAAGCCCTCGAATGAATATTCGAAATAATATTCATTAAATAATAATAAGCTGAGTCATAATACCTCGAATGAATATTATAAATAATATTCATTAAATAAAATAAAGGAGTCATAGATCCTCAAATGAATATCCAAGTAATATTCAATAAATAATATAAAGGAGTCATAAGTCCTCGAATGAATATTCAAGATAATATTCATTAATAAAATAAAGTTATCGAATAAACCTTATTCGATTAATAGTTTTGAAAACTATAACCATATATATATATAAATATATATATATATAATCTACTCGGGATCCTCGACTCCCGGTTTTAGAAAATGTTTTCACCTTTGGGTGCCTATACTAAGGGTATATGCAAATTACCGCTATTCTCTAGCATAGGTATTATCAACTGAACCAACAAATATATATGACAAGAATACGAAACAGGCATGTATATATATACCATATCAGCATGCTTCAATATATCGCAAAATTTGCTAATTAACCAACATGCATCTATCACAAGATAATGCATATACATATATACATCACAACAACAGTATAACGGGTAGAAAACTTGCCTGAGCGACTGGGGGTGATAAAAGGCTCGGGACGAGTCTGGTAACCTATAAATACCAAGTAAGTTGGAATTAAACCAAAGTCACTTGTAAATCTATACTCTAACTACCTTAGACTCTAACGCTCGCTTTGGGCTTACTGATTCTCTTAAGTCACTCGAGTACCCTCGGCTCCACCATATTTTATAATTTAACCATTACAAGTTTTAAGGCGATTCCTTCGCGAGTGTCTTACCAACTGCCTAACACTCTTACCATAACTGTTTCATATACTAATTAACCCTTTTAGGTCTTTAACCTATGTTTCAAACTAAGGCGAGGGGAAAAGTTTCGTTCGCGAAACGCCGTTACTTAAAACGGTCGTTTCTCCTAAACCGTACATCGGAATCAAACGAACTATATATCAAAACGAAGCTCGTAACATGAACTATCTAAACATGGCAATGGTCATAATCTAGCAGAGAGTTCTCGGGTCCAAATGTTATGAACAAAAGCAGTCTAAAGTAAATCGAACATTACGACGGCTATGATTACGCGATTACCAATGTTTAAATTACTCCAATTAACCACCAACCAACTCATAACCATCAATACAACAAAACTTCACCAAAAACATACCACATCAGTCCATAATCTCCAAGGTTTTCAACTCAAACAACCACAATCAAGAACTATGAACTATAATCAAGCTTCAATTATCAAAACACTTCCAAATCAAACCAAACTACTAATAATCACAATCCATGCTTCTCATTTCACAAAACCAACCATTAAACTTACTAACAAATAAAGTAAAGGCTAGGGTTTGAAGTTTATACCTTCCTTGAGAGGTGTTAAGTTGCTAGGAAGCCTTAGGGAGCCTCCTACAAGCTTGATCTTTCCAAAGAAATCAAGAACACAAAGTTAGGCTTTGAAGTTTCTAAAAGTCCGATTTAAAGAACTGTAAAAATGAGGGTCTTACCATGATTATTTGGATGAGACTTGTGAACAAGAGTTGTAGGCCATCTCAATACCTTTCCAATGAGCTATAGAACACAATATTTGAGTGAGAAATGAAGGAGATACAACAGTTTTAGTGTGCTGGTTCTGTTTTGGCCGAGAGCAATGGAAATGGGGGAGGAAATGCTTTTGCTTTCTTGTGTTGGTGGAATAATGTGGTGGATAATGATGGGTTGTCTTGATATTTTGCTAGGTTAATAATAAACAAAGGAGTTAGTGGAAGATGATCTGACAATTTGCCATGTGTTGGTGATTTGTGGTGAGATGAGATCATCCCTAGTTAACTATATAATTAACTAGCCATTCCTTCCTAACTATCAGTTGGTTTCTTGTTTGATCAACCATCCACTTGCCTTGCCACTTGCAAAGGTATTTACAAGAGTCGTTATTCATTTCTTTGTCCGCTTATCACTCAATCTCGTTGATCGTTTGGTTAAATACCTTAATGGTTTTATTGATAAAATCTTCTTGGTATTTTTAATACCTAAATTAATTCTCCTTTATAATCCTTGAATTTAAAATCCTTCATCTTAATATTAATTCCTTAAATCCCTTAATGTCTGGTGGAAATCTCGGGGAAAAATAAAAGTGCTCATTTTCAAAATCCGACAGCTTTTACATACACTTATTTTCTTTATGGAATACTAATACGATCTTAGAATTTCCATAACAGTACTCCTATATATCGTGGTCTGATAATTTTTTTAATAAGCATTGTCAGCAAAAGTTACTATTCATCCGGGTTTCAAAAATCTCCAAAAATTGGGGTTATTACAGTCTCCCCTCCTTAAAAGGATTCCGTCCCGGAATCAGATAGAAAACAGTTGGGGATGTTTTTCTAGCATTGTGCCTTCTAACTCTCTTGTCAATTTTCCACATTATGGTTCTACCACCAAACTCTGACTAGTTTGATAACCCTTCTCCTAAGCACTTGTCCCTTTTCGATCTATAACCCTTCCTGGTTGCTCCATATAGGTTACGTCTGGTTGCATGTCTATGCACTCATATGCCCCTATTTATCTGGCATCCGAATTATATTTTCTTAACATTGATACGTGGAACACGTTATGAACTTGCTACATATTCGGGGGTAGGGCTAGCTCATATGCTATCTTCCCAATATGTCTTAATATATCCAAGGGTCCAACAATTCGTGGACTTAGCTTCCCTTTCTTACCGAACCTCATCCTTCCTTTCCAAGGGAATACCTATAACAACACTAGGTCCCCCACTACCTATTCCTTGTCCTTTCGTGTCAAATCAACATACTTCGTGTTCCCATCTTGGGCTACTACCAGCCGTCCTCTGATTAAAATCTATTATATCCTTGATCCTTTGGACTACTGCGGGTCCGAGCATCTTGCGCTCTACAACTTCATCCTAACATAAGGGAGATCGACATTGTCTTCCCTCAAGGATCTCATAAGGCGATATCTCAATACTGACATATGATCTATTATCGTAAGAAAACTCAATCCGTGTTAAGTGATCATTCCAAATTCTTTCAAGTCTATTGCACAGACTCTCATTATAGCTTTTAACATTAGAGCTTTTGCTTCTCAATACCCATTCTTTTCCAGTTCGTAATCGCTACTACCTTCCGTTCCTAATATTATACTGGTTATACTTTTGCTCATTAGCGTTTTATAACCTTTTAATAACCATGCCAACCTTAGTATCACGAATGTGTTTCCATTCCGAATACTACCACAACTTTATTACTCCTTTTTCAGCTGTTTCTATTTTCGAAAGCTTAATCCTTCATATAGAAGTAAAAGAATTTATTGAGAGATCACTATGATCATGAACACTTGTTATATCGCATAGTTAGTATAGAAGGTGGCCAGCCTTTAGTACTTGACAAGCAATTAAACAATAGATGGTATCCTACTAGGCTTCTATCACACAAATAGATAGTCATTCGGCAATACCTCCCCTTTCTGGAAGGGTTGTTCTTCTCAGCTTACATGAAATGAAAAGAAGAGAAAAGAACGAATTGAAGAGAATTGTATATATGAAAAAATATACTGCCATAAAATATCTGGCTTGGAACCTACCTCTGAACTATAGAGGTTTGTCATAGGAGAACAAAACATATATGTATTTATATCAACATCAAGTATTATAGCATCGCATTTCACATGCCTAAATATTTTCGCCATTCCATCCATCATTCTATGGACCCATGCTCTTCCTCGAGCTTATACACAATCACCTTTGAAACTCCCTCGATATCGAAAATCGAATCTGGGATCTCATTCTAGACCTCATCGTTACTAGAATCCATTTCTATACCGCAACCTTCTTCGTATGGGTAATACTACTCTTTATCGATAAGAAGGAATAAATATATCATAGGTAGATAATCGACTTAATTAGTCTATCAATGATAACGTATACACCACCACGACCCGATTAGTGGTACTTACTCTCAACATCCATTCCAATACAACTCTCACGGTTGTAAGTAATCAGCTCATTACTCTCAGAATCATTCCTGCATTACTATGGCCCACCGTTGACCTACTGTAGTCATTCGTTTTCCATAAAGTTTTAATAGCTAACCATACGGAGTCCATTCATATCATATCGAATTCTTCTAAGGAGGTAACATGATCACCGTTCTTGATTCATGAAGAACACTCCTGATCCTGACGTACATTCATGACATGAAGCAGATAAAATTGCAGAAGAGTTTCAATGAAAGCAATGATAGCAGGTTAATACCATTCTTAATCATATGCCTTCAATAGAAGACTTAACTCAAAGGTTTGTTTAGTCCTTTTTTTTTTGAAACATGGTCCAGGCTCATTCTCAAGATAGTATCTCCTGAGATAGATAGCCCGCTCATGGCGATTACACGAATTAAACCTTTACCAACTACTATTATGGTTGGGTATTGCACAGTCATCAGAAGGAATGTCAATCTTCCAAACCATAATACAACCTTCATAGCTTTAACCATCATCACTGTATTCCTTTGGCACAAGCGCCTATAATTATCCTCTTACCTTTAAAGTGTCGGCCACCTCTTTGGCCTTTCCTGATAGTAAAATTTCCTTACAGTCAATGTCATTTTAACCACCTCCAAATAAATTTTCTACCTTATTTCAATCACAGCTTATGTGAAAATGCTTTTCTTTAATATCTGATGAGTAAATAAAAAAAATATCACCATTTTTCCATAAGTTATTGCCTCAATCTTTAGAGGTTAATCACTGTCACGACTGACTCTCAATCATACTTAGAACATCTTTTATCTTAGGTCCTAATTGCCCTGAACAATTTCGACCTTTACTGGTTCGATCCATACTTTCTCGTGGTTTAACACGTGCCCCACTTGGCATCATTATAATTATGTCATATTTCCTTTATCAACATTTTTATTCTTGAGAATTTCGAATATTTCCTTTCTCCTTGTAAAACCTCCAAGGTTATCCTTCAATCGTTCTTCCTGTATTCCCTATATACAGGGCATATCAAAATACCATTTACTAATACTAGAACCATTGTCTATATACTTCTGAAAAATTTCTCCACTGATCCTTAAAGGTTATTATTACCTTAATCCTTTCCAATTCATACTGTCAAAACTCATACTATCCCTATTAAGGGTGAAATGCCAACCTTTATGCATTCCCCTAGGATTCGTTTTAAGTTACCGATGTTCTATCCTTAATTCCACCTTTAAAAAGGTACAAGCATCCTTCCATGGATAAATAAAGTCATATATCCCTGATAAGGGTATCTTATTCAATCATTTCTACCTCGATAGTCTATACCGAATTTCACAATAGCATCCTTATTCAAGTTAAGGTCAATCCACATGGCCTCCAAAAGATAAAAATGGTTATCCACTTTTCTTTCCTGATTTGGTAATGATCACATGGATGATCTGGAAGATATTGGTCGTTTTCAATGTGAACTTCTTCTTAATAAATCCTTATTTACTTTTGTTGTTTATCTCAACAGTCATCTCAATGTTGGGATATCTTTCATACCTGGCGTCTCCCTTCCTGGGTATCAAGCCACCGGTCTTGCACTTCACATTCTTGAAGGTCACTTCCTTCATCCAATTTTCCTAATTTCTTACTTCCTTGTCTCCTCAGTCTATCCGCGTCTCAATATTTATCCTTCGAACTATCTCAAGGTTTCCTCAAATCCTCCCAACTTACAGGGGATAAAATATATTTATCTCTTATGCCTTCAACCATCAATTTAACTCATGGTGAATCACCCTCATCCTGACAATTACATACTTTTCTATTTCTATTGCTACGAGTCTTTAGGGTTTCCTCATACCCAACTTCCTTATCATTCCTCAAACTCTATTGCCTTTATATTCCTTTCCACTTCAGTTTCTTTTTATTTTCCTTTCTCTTATCATTATTTCATGAACCAACACAACATAAGCATTGATTTCAAATATCCCGTCATTCTGGATTCGTGTCCTCAGAATGAATCTTGATAACTTTTACAACTTAGATTCATAATTCATCATACTCATCCGCTTTTGTTCTAGCTCCAAAGCTTTTACACTACCTCCATAACCTTGGGAAGTACTTTCCCGAAAATAATTGTCTGAACTTAAATCAGTTTATTATAATCTCTTGCTCCATGCCTTCCTTGGCCTTTCACCAGCGGGTGGCCTCTCTCTTAGGAGGGTAAGTGACAAAAATAGTCTTTTGTGATTCGTCAATCATTTAGAATCTCAAATGATTCCTGTATTTCCTTTAGCCAGGCTCTTGCCTCGACTGGGTCAGCTTGTTCCTTGGAACTCTGAGAGCTTAGCGACTTAAAGGTCCTGAAAGAATTTCTCACCGCATTGTTTCCTCAGGGTGGTGGTTGGGGATAATAGTCTAAGTTATGTCTAGACTGGTCCATAAATTGTCGTATAGGAGTACCATCTCGGGTCTCCTTTCCTTACTCGACTTTCTGTTTCCTTAGTATGAAATGTTTCAACCTTCTCCCATAATCGGGGTTATCTTATACATTAAAAACCTTGTTTTCCACTCTATTATGTTATGGGTTCTTTCTTTCTTGATGGCAACCTCCTTGACTATCACATTCAGGGTTTGCCCTAAATCTAAATCCTCAAACTATGGCTCTCATCTAAGTTCTCATCCTTAAGCTCTTGAACTTTTGGAACCCAATTTCTGTAGGAACACCTCACTATCCCCTTATCATCTTTCTCGGTGTGGATCTCTTCTCCAGTCATTGACTCTCTGCCTTCATTCATCACTTTTTCTGGCACAATATGTTCTTTTCCAAAAATTCGGTCTGTATTGCAATCTCAAACAGCTTTTCGGTACCGGCTCCGGTTACCTTCACTTCTATTTCCATTTTCTCAAAATCTCTTATAAACTATCCCAAAGACATTATCATCTTGGGTCTCTCCTTTTTACTAAGGGCATCAGCCACCACATTGGCTTTCCCCGAATGATAAAGAATCTCCCAATCATAATTCTTGATTAGCTCTAACCGCCTCCTCTAGCGTATGTTGAGCTCTTTCTACGTAAAAATGTACTAGAGCTCCTATGGTTTGTGTAAATCTTGCACTTCTCTCCATACAAGTAGTGCCTCCAATCTTTAGGGAAAAACTATTGCCACGAGCCCAAGCTCATGGGTGGGGATATCGAATTTTATATTCCCTTAATTGTCTTGACGCGTACGCGATTACCTTGATGTGCTGTATATGAAGCACCCTAATTCCTTATGCGAAGCGTCACTACACATCACAAAATCTCATTTTTCATTCGGCAGCGCCAACATAGGGAACGTCACCAACCTTTGATTCGGTTCTTAAAAGTTGTTCTCGCATTTCTCTGTCCATTCGAACTTCTCAGTCTTACGAGTAAGCCGCGTTAAAGGGGCTACTATCTTTACAAACTTGAACGAACCTCCGGTAGTGACCGGCCAATCCTACCTCTGGTAGTTTCCCTAACCATGGTCATCAATTCCTCAGTGGTCCTTTATTCATTCTTGTCAGGATCCTCCACGGGATCCTCCTCAGCAACAATCCCTTCTAGGACAACATCCTCAACCGCTACATCCTCAATATGAACATCATCCGGTCCTGCGTTAGGACGCTCTATCGGATCCACAATCCGATCTCCAATTAGTAATAAAACATCATCGCATTGTTGCTCCTCAACCTCAGGGTTCGGAGTCCCGCTACCATATACGATAACGAACTACTCTTCTATCACGATATTTATAAGGGTTCCCATAAGGGTTTTAACTGTCAGTACTACGTTAGGTAGCCTGACTATGAACTTGGCAAGAGTTCTTATTATCTTAGTTATTATCTTAACGTCACATCATCTCTGAGGTTTATAACGCTTAGCTCTGATACCACTTCTGTAACACCCCCAAATTCGGGGTCGGGGATCCGGGTTGTCACGAGTTCCATTTCCCTTAATAACACCCAATCTTAATAATTAATCAACTACTCTGTACTGTGACCCCACAATAAACACACACACCACACGTTATAGTCTCAGAGATGAACATCCAAAAAATAATCACAAGTCATTTTATTCCACAATTATCTGCCAATACACCTTAAAAGGTTTTCTGAATAAATTTACATTTTCTTTGCCATTATTACAATTCATAAGTATACATAAATCTGGTACATCAAAAGTTAAAGCCTAGTCTATTGGTAGTTCCCACCTTAGCTACAGCGACTTCAATGCCTATAGGAAGCTGCAGAACGTTTCCTATCCGCTCGTGAATTGGGAGCTTGGTCCTGTTCATCTTGTCTATCTGATGTTGTGTGATGAAAGAAGAAAGCAAGGGTGAGCAGCAAGCCCACCAAAATAATATGTATAATAATTTACAATATATGACCCTTCTCATAGTACTCATGAAAGTCTTGGTCAAAAGAAATGAACCAAGTTTGATATCTTAATATGATGAAGTCGCAAAATATTCAGTATATATACATATATACTTTTCAAAATCTTAGAAGTCCTCTTCCATGCATAATATACACAGAGTTTCAGTGTATAACTGTATAAAAATATCGTTGCAAGGTGATCTCATATATCTAACCTTGTCTCAACGTTTTTCTGAAAATCTTTGTCATGCATAAGATAATCATTTACTAGATATAAGTTTAAAAGATGAAGTTACAAGATACTCCAATATACTTATATCTTTTCCAAATACTACTTGAACTACCACCGTTCAAGTTATAATTAGTTTCAAAAGTTCATCACGTAGATGAGACTACAAGACCAGATTTGAATAGATTAAATCTTTAAAATATCATCAAAATAAAATGAAGTTACGAGATACTTCATTTGATGCAAACATCATTTTGAAAACTTGACCCTGCCAACACTCAACAATCACCCCACTGTAGCCTTTCTATCGAAGTGCTCTGGGTAGTGTTGCAGAAATATCCAATTGGATGATGAACTCATTACGGGAGTTTGCCGCGCCAGGAAGACCACTTACGATGATCAGTCGTAGTAGTGCAACCCCACCATTTTCTACATGTAGAGGAGAACCTGTCGGATTTACTTGTCAACCGAACACTGAACTCCTAAGGAATGGACCGCCTTAGCGGAACTTCCGGGCCATTTGGGCAAATATAATAAGGCTGGGCCGGCGCCACTCGACCACTTACGCCACTCCTAGTTCAGATGAAATCCATGACTCTGAAACGTAAAGCTCGTTCCCCCTTTCCCCAAGTAGAAACTTGTTGATACGGCTCCACCAAGAAGTCGTATCTAGTTGGAAAGGAGAACTCACTGATATTTCCCAGGCGATGCCTGTTAATGGATTAAATTGTTCCAAGAATTTTACTTCCCGAGTGTTGGGTAAGTAATCGATTCATTTAACAAAACAGCAACCTTGTTGCGAATATAAAACACACCACATAGCCGGATCCCTCAGGTTTTGAGCGAGTATTTAAATCCCCTTCGAAAGGAGGATCTTAAATATAAATATGAGTTTTGGGATCCGCTCTAACTTTTAAAAATCATTTTGAAGACTCGCAAAACATTTTTAAGAATGTTTGGAGTGATGCTGATTTAACAAAATAAATCAGTCCCAATATATTAGAAAATATCTGAATATTATTATTTAAATAATATTTCCATAAAGAATAATCTTTATAAAAATAATTGAAGTAGAAGTTTTGAAACTTATACTTGAAATGAATATTAAATATCCAAAAATATACCTATACGAAAGTACTATCTTTATTTGAATAATCAAAAGTGAGTTTGATTATCGACACCTTATTCTTTAATAAAATAAAGAATATATCTCAGCAAATAATCGGAGTCATAGATCCTCAAATGAATATTCAAATAATATTCAATAAATAAAATAAGCTGAGTCATAAGCCCTCGAATGAATATTCGAAATAATATTCAATAAATAAATAAGCTGAGTCATAAGCCCTCGAATGAATATTCGAAATAATATTCATTAAATAATAATAAGCTGAGTCATAATCCCTCGAATGAATATTATAAATAATATTCATTAAATAAAATAAAGGAGTCATACATCCTCAAATGAATATCCAAGTAATATTCAATAAATAATATAAAGGAGTCATAAGTCCTCGAATGAATATTCAAGATAATATTCATTAATAAAATAAAGTTATCGAATAAACCTTATTCGATTAATAGTTTTCAAAACTATAACCATATATATATATATAAATATATATATATAAAATCTACTCGGGATCCTCGACTCCCGATTTTAGAAAATGTTTTCACCTTTGGGTCCCTATACTAAGGGTATATGCAAATTATCGCTATTCTCTAGCATAGGTATTATCAACTGAACCAACAAATATATATGACAAGAATACGAAACAGGCATGTATATATATACCATATCAGCATGCTTCAATATATCGCAAAATTTGCTAATTAACCAACATGCATCTATCACAAGATAATGCATATACATATATACATCACAACAACAGTATAAATGTAGAAAACTTGCCTGAGCGACTGGGGGTGATAAAAGGCTCGGGACGAGTCTGGTAACCTATAAACAACAAGTAAGTTGGAATTAAACCAAAGTCACTTGTAAATCTATACTCTAACTACCTTAGACTCTAACGCTCGCTTTGGGCTTACTGATTCTCTTAAGTCACTCGAGTACCCTCGGCTCCACCATATTTTATAATTTAACCATTACAAGTTTTAAGGAGATTCCTTCGCGAGTGTCTTACCAACTGCCTAACACTCTTACCATAACTGTTTCATACACTAATTAACCCTTTTTGGTCTTTAACCTATGTTTCAAAGTAAGGCGAGGGGAAAAGTTTCGTTCGGGAAACGCCGTTACTTAAAACGGTCGTTTCTCCTAAACCGTACATCGGAATCAAACGAACTATATATCAAAACGAAGCTCGTAACATGAACTATCTAAAAATGATAATGGTCATAATCTAGCAGGGAGTTCTCGGGTCCAAATGTTATGAACAAAAGCAGTCTAAAGTAAATCGGACATTACGACGGCTATGATTACGCGATTACCAATGTTTAAACTACTCCAATTAACCACCAACCAACTCATAACCATCAATACAACAAAACTTCACCAAAAACATACCACATCAGTCCATAATCTCCAAGGTTTTCAACTCAAACAACCACAATCAAGAACTATGAACTATAATCAAGCTTCAATTATCAAAACACTTCCAAATCAAACCAAACTACTAATAATCACAATCCATGCTTCTCATTTCACAAAACCAACCATTAAACTTACTAACAAATAAAGTAAAGGCTAGGGTTTGAAGTTTATATCTTCCTTGAGAGGTGTTAAGTTGCTAGGAAGCCTTAGGGAGCCTCCTACAAGCTTGATCTTTCCAAAGAAATCAAGAACACAAAGTTAGGCTTTGAAGTTTCTAAAAGTCCGATTTAAAGAACTGTAAAAATGAGGGTCTTACCTTGATTATTTGGATGAGACTTGTGAACAAGAGTTGTAGGCCATCTCAATACCTTTCCAATTAGCTATAGAACACAATATTTGAGTGAGAAATGAAGGAGATACAGTAGTTTTAGTGTGCTGGTTCTGTTTTGGCCGAGAGCAATGGAAATGGGGGAGGAAATGCTTTTGCTTTCTTGTGTTGGTGGAATAATGTGGTGGATAATGATGGGTTGTCTTGATATTTTGCTAGGTTAATAATAAACAAAGGATTTAGTGGAAGATGATCTCACAATTTGCCATGTGTTGGTGATTTGTGGTGAGATGAGATCATCCCTAGTTAACTATATAATTAACTAGCCATTCCTAACTATCACTTGGTTTCTTGTTTGATCAACCATCCACTTGCCTTGCCACTTGCAAAGGTATTTACAAGAGTCGTTATTCATTTCTTTGTCCGCTTATCACTCAATCTCGTTGATCGTTTGGTTAAATACCTTAATGGTTTTATTGATAAAATCTTCTTGGTATTTTTAATACCTAAATTAATTCTCCTTTATAATCCTTGAATTTAAAATCCTTCATCTTAATATTAATTCCTTAAATCCCTTAATGTCTGGTGGAAATCTCGGGGAAAAATAAAAGTGCTCGTTTTCAAAATCCAACAGCTTTTACATACACTTATTTTCTTTATGGAATACTAATACGATCTTAGAATTTCCATAACAGTACTCCTATATATCGTGGTCTGATAATTTTTCTTAATCAGCATTGTCAGCAAAAGTTACTATTCATCCGGGTTTCAAAAATCTCCAAAAATTGGGGTTATTACAATATACAAGTTCAATAGATATTTGATGATGTCAAAAATATTAAGTACAAATGCATATGAGAATTTGACTAGATAACTACAACTCACAGTCCATGTAGCTTTTACCATCCTTAAAGTCTGATATCAGCTTTAGCCTGTATATCTTTCAAAATTTAACAGTTGTAGTCCTTGACTTGGCTTCAGTGTTTGATCTCTTGAATGTCAGGAGTTGTTCTGAGATAGTTCTTCAGAAGAGTTCTCTCAGCATATTCAAGTTCATTTATCATCCTCCTTTTAGCATCTTTAAGTTCAACTGTATCTTCTCCTGTCTGAAAGATAGCAGCCCTGAGATCATTAATCTTTGCTTTCCTTATCCCCTGATCCAATATGATCAGATAAGCTTTGTCAGACTCCAGATTAAATTTAACACCCTTAATACCCAGAAAAGTAGTGATCTTGGCGGTATTGGGCTTCATCTCAACTAAATCACCATTGTAAGCTCTGTACTTTAGATAGTATGGGTTGTCAAACTTTACAGAGTAAAGTTTCTTCTGCCTTTGAATATCAGATATTAAGTATCTGGCAGCACCATCTGTTGACCTGTTCTTCACTTGAAGTAGAAATAAAACATGTTACAGTTCTTCATAATACTTCAACCGAATTGCATCCTTTCTTATCTGGAATACTCTCCCATCTATCATAAAATAAAGCATTATGTCTTCTTTCAGCTTGAAGTTGTAGACCATCTGTACATACTCTAATTGATTTAGACTTTCTGGAGTTGTCCCTACTCCTGGTTCAGCAAGGGATGTAGGATCTCAGGTAGAGTTGTCTATTCTTTTCTCATCAGCATTACCCAGTCCTTTTTTATCTCTAGCTTCCTTCCCTTGGATCAATCTACCCTGAAAAACATTTGTTGAAGTCTTCATAGGTTGAGCAGATTGTTAAGCTTTAGTAAACCCGGGTAGTAGAACTGTTGAAGGTTTAACATGAGCAATGTCAGAGGTTTCCTTTTCTTTTGATGTCAAGACAACTTGAGCTCTGTCAGAGGTTGCTTGAATATTCCTTTTCTTGTTCAAAATCAGACTTGTATCTTCATCAGCATCTGCTTCCAGATCCATGGTTGGAAGATATATCTTTACAGATTCATCAGCTTTTGCCTTACCCTTGAATTTATGATCAACTTCCACCTGTGATTTGGACTTGGCCTTAGATGCCTCAGTATTTGTCCTCTCTTTGATCACAATGCCCTTAGGCTTAGGTGGTTTCTTTGCTGTGTCTTGAGTTTTAGACTTTGACTTAGATTTGTCATTTTTAGCTTTCAGTCTAATCTCTTCTTCCTTCAGACTTTCAATATCCATGCCTGGATTGTCCTTTAGCAACAGCCTTTTGGAGATCTCTTCATCAAGTTTCAGAGTTTGTTCATCAGAACTTATCCTTTTACCAGTATCAGAACTTGTTCTTTGACTTATATTTCTGGCTTTCCTTGATAAAGAACCCCTGCCTTGACTTAGACCTCTGCTCCTTTCAGAGTTTCCCTGGTCTTCATTATCATCATCCTTACCCTTCAGTGGTTGATCAGTTGTGCATTTGGACTTAATTACTTTCTCCCCCTTTTTGGCATCATCTGGTAGAAGCAGGGAGACAAGCAATTCCAAAGAGTTTTGGATTTTATTGAGTTGGTTTTGTTGAGCAACTTAATTCTTTAAAATATCAGATAGTTGAGCTTGCTGCTTTTCTTGAGTCTTTTCTATATACTCAATGCGGTCAAAGGCTGGCTTAAAAAATATTTTCTTGTCCAATGTGACATTCATAGTTTGCTTAGTCACTGTATCTTGAATTTTGTCCACCTTGGTTTGAGTTATTGAGTGTTGACCTTGAAGGTTCCTGGTACTCAATGTAGTAACTTTGAGTTGTACTTTGAAGTCATCATTCATCAGCATCTCATCAACTTTAGCCAGTGCTCAGCAAGAACAGCTGCAGTAGGAACAAAATCAACTGTGTTCCACTCCTTGATCCACTCTCTTCCTCTGTGAGTTTCACTCCAAGGAACTGGTGCATCCTCTTTCACAAACTTCTTAATCAAATCAGCTTTACCAACTGTTTGTGGAGGTGCATATTCTGAAGGACCAGCTGCATCAGCATTTATATTTGTAGCAGCTTTACCAGTATTTTCTTCAACAGAACTTGCAGAATCTTCAGTCTCATCATCTTTTGATAGAATGATTGTATGTGAAACAATAGAAGATTCATCTGCATGGACATCAGCATTTAGCAGTGGAGTTGTTAGTGGAGTGTGCTGAGAAAGATGTGAAGTAGATGGAGCTTCCAGATACAAGACCATAGGCACATCCAAGTTGTTGATATCAATTTCAGCACTTGTGCCTAGGTTGTCAGCATGTACTGGATAATTTATTAGAGACACAAGAGGTGTAGGCATTGGAGTAGTATCTGGCTCTTGGATTGGAGATTTATGAGCTTCATGAAGTTCTGGCTCAGCACTTGGAAGAGATTCAACTACAGTAAGTTCTTGTGGGAACATTCCTCAACTGCTTCCATTCCTCCTTCAGAGATTGATTCTTCTACAACCCTCCTTGCTCTTTTCTTTGTAAGTCTCTTAGCTGGTGGAGAGACTCTAGGAGCTTGATCATTAGAGTTTAGCTTTCTAAGCCTTTTTAGGGGCCTAGAACTCCCAGTTTCTTGAGCTGTCTGAGAAGAGACCTTCTCAGCTACTTCAGCAACAGGTTCTGATGGTTGAACCTGTGCTTCATCATCAGACTCATCTCTTAAAATCATCTTCCTTCTTTTCTGTTGTGCCTGAGGTATTGTCTTAGTCCTCTTTGCTCTAGAAGAAGAAGGCTTCACTTGATTATGTGTTGATGGTTGTGGTTGCTGTGTTTGGTTAGTGGTGGGTTCTGATGGCTGTTGTGTGTTGGCGGGTTGGACATCAGGATATAGCAATGAATAGGTATCAGAATCAGCATTTACCAGAGCTTGCTTTACTGATAAAGGAATTCTAAGGGGTCTCAAAACTTCCTTCTTTTTTTCAGCAGTTAAGAGATCAGTAAAAGCCCTCTTAGCTAATCTAAACGGTTCTATGAGGTCACTTGCTAGTTGTGGTTCATTTGATGTACAGTAACTGTAAATTAACTGATAGAACCTAGCAAAGTAAACTACATTCCTGTCCTCATGCATCCTATCTCCTATAAGACATAACACAATCTTTGCATAATCAAAATGAGACTGGTTTAGGAGTGCATACCAAATTTGTTGTGTCAGAATAGGAATGACATCAAAATTTGAGCACTTGTTGGCAAACGTCTTCGTGATGCAATCGAAGAAGAAGCTCCATTCCCTTCTAATATGTGGGCGTTTGAGTTGACCCATCTTAGCCAAACTCTTTTCATACCCTAGATTGGCCATCATTTGCTGTAGCAAAGGCTCCTCCACAGCAGAACTAAATTGACAGTTTTCAGGTAGGTGTAGAGCTTTTCGAACTGTTGCCGGAGTAACAACATACTCAACCTCCTTTGCTGTAAACATGATGCTTGGAGTCCCATCACCACTATCATCATAAAGTCCTGAATGCCAGAACGTCAGAACTTGAGTTCCAGATAAAGTGGATGGCTGCGTCAAAGCGAACCCAATTTCACTATGAGATAAGAAATCCTGAATAAAATGAAGTTCCGAAGGAGCTTCACTCTTAGTGAGAATGGCAGCATAGTTGTTTGGTACAAACTTAGCTCCATTGACGATTAAATCCTTGGGTACCATTGAAAAAGAAGTGAGAAATAAGAATGCTTGAAAGGTGTTTGGTAAAATGCCTGTGTAAAAACCGTCAGTGAATATAGAGAGAATAAGAGAAAAGAGAGAGAGTATAGAATACAAAAATAGATAAAAGATTTAAAATATTTTCTCTCTTTTACTTATATACGCCACTTGACAGCAGTTGAGACGAATTGGAACAGTCTTTACACCTGTCAGCCATTCAGTAGTTAAGACAATAGTTAATGGGCACGGGAAATAAGTAATGATTACTATGCATATGCAGTTTTTCAATAAAAAAAACTATTCCCACTAAGCAAATGATAATGACTGTCTTTATCACACTTAAACCAATATTTTGATAAAATAGAACCGTTTAAGTATTGACCAAAAATAAATCAAGTAAATAAATACTGCCACGTAAGCATCAGAACTTGATTATTATCAGAATTTAAAGGTCATCAGAATATGGCTTCTGAACTCAAAAAAAATGAATGTTTATTTCTGTAATTCTTCACACAAATACTGATATGGTTTCCCCAGAACTTAATCATCAGAACTTGTCCTCAGAATTTATGCAACTAACACTTAAACTGTTCATCTAAAACAACATTGATCACCACAGTAATTTTCATCATTCATATGGAATGTAAGTGTGTGCTTTAAGCTAAATATCAGACAAAGAGTAAAGTCTAATTCACTTCAGTACATCTTAGAAATAAGGCATAACTAAGAACTTTACTCAAAATCTGTCATTAGTCTGAAGTCTACTATAGAATGAGTTCATGCATGAGTCCACCTCAACTGTTTTGTGCTCATTTTATGCATCTTTTGATATTCTTTTTCACAGGAGCTTCTCAGTGTAAGTGAGTCACAACTGCTTATCAGAATTTATACTATTATCAGAGTATTTCTCCAGTAATCAGAGAATGTGAAAAGTCACCAAAAAAATTTTATTTTGCTTTTCTAATGCATATTACTTAATACCAGCAATGCACTTGGGTCTTCCCTTCCACATATATTTTTCTCTAGATCTCAAAGGAGTACCTGATATTTATTTCTTTTCTTTACTTTTTCTTTTGATAAGTGAGGCTTATCATCACTTAGTACATCCATAAGATTTACCAACATCAGAACTTAACAGATAAGAAGCACTATTCTAGTTTTGACTTAGTAATAAGATACACAAAGTAAACCTAACCAAGCTCAATATCAGAATTTGCTTGTGTTAAAAGATTTCCACATAAACAATTACTTCAAATATGGGATCTTTAGTATATTAGAGACTACTAGGTCAGCATCTAGCACAGTTATCCTCATTGGATTGAATAGTCACAGAAACATTCATATCACTATCAGAGTTTAGAAATTCACATCAGACAACAATCAGCACTTAGGAAAATTTCAATTCAGGCACAGATTACATAAAGATAGTAATATCTGTAAATACTGATCATAAAGTCTGATGTATCAGAACATAAACTAAACAGATTTAGAAAAAGAACATGAAACCATTCAAAGTTCATTTACCAATCTTGTAAAAGTAGCTTCACACAGTGGTTTTGTGAAGATATCTGCTTGTTGTTAATCTGTTGGAATAAAATGCAATTCCACTGTACCTTCCATCATATGTTCCCTTATGAAGTGGTACCTAATACTGATGTGCTTTGTCATTGAGTGCTAAACTGGATTACCTGTCATAGCAATAGCACTTTGATTATCACAGTAAATGGGTATTTTAGAATATGTTAACCCATAATCCAGTAACTGATTATTCATCCAAAGAATTTGTGCACAACAGCTTCCTGCAGCAATGTACTCTGCCTCTGCAGTTGATGTGGAAATTGACTTTTGTTTCTTGCTAAACCAAGAAACTAATCTGCCTCCAAGAAATTGGCAGCTTCCACTTGTGCTTTTCTGTCAATTTTGCACCCTGCAAAATCTGCATCTGAGTAACCTATTAGCTTAAAGTCTGATTCCCTAGGATACCACAATCCTAGATCAGCTGTACCCTTAAGGTACTTGAAAATTCTTTTCACAGCTGTTAAGTGAGGTTCTCTTGGATCTGCTTGAAATCTTGCACAAAGACAGGTAGCATACATGATAGCAGGTCTACTTGCAGTTAGATAGAGTAGTGAGCCAATCATACCTCTGTAATCAGTAATATCTACTGATGTACCAGTATCCTTATCCAATTTTGTTACAGTGGCCATAGGAGTGGATGCACTTGAACAGTCTTGCATTCCAAATTTCTTCAACAAATTTCTGGTGTACTTATATTGACAAATAAAAGTTCCTTCTTCATTCTGCTTGACTTGAAGGCCCAGAAAATAGCTAAATTCTCCCATCATACTCATTTGATATCTTGACTGCATTAGCTTGGCAAACCTTTTACAAAGTCTGTCATTTGTAGAACCAAAAATGATATCATCAATATATATATAAACCAAAAGTAAGTCATTTCCATGGTTGAGATAGAATAAAGTTTTGTCAATAGTCCCTCTATTAAATCCACTTTCCAAAAGAAACTGAGCTAATGTCTCATATCATGCTCTTGGAGCTTGCTTAAGGCCATAAAGTGCTTTATCAAGTCTGTAGACATGATTAGGAAATTTTGAATCTACAAAACCTGGAGGTTGTTCAACATATACTTCTTCTTCCAATTCTCCATTAAGAAAAGCAATTTTTACATCCATTTGAAAGACTTTAAACTTTTTGTGAGCAGCATAAGCCAAAAATATCCTTATGGCTTCCAATCTAGCAACTGGTACAAATGTTTCATCATAATCAATTCCCTCATGTTGAGAATATCCTTTTGCAACTAGCCTTGCTTTAATGTAATTATGCCATCACTGTCAGTTTTATTTCTGAACACCCACTTTGTACCAACAATAGATCTATTCTTTGGCCTTGGCACTAGGGTCCAGACTTTATTTTTTTCAAATTCATTCAACTCTTCCTGCATTGCTTGCATCCAATCAGCATCTTGAAGAGCTTTTTCCACTTTCTTTGGTTTAGTCTGAGAAAGAAAAGAATGATAGAGACATTCATTTGATGTTGTTGTTCTAGTTCTAACACCTGCTTCAGGATCTCCAATAATCAAGTCAGGTGTATGTGCTTTAGTCCACTTCCTTGTAGATGGAAGGTGATCTCTAGGACTGGATGCTCCCCCATGATCCATGTTGTCTCCATCAACACTTTATAATACTCCCCCTGAAATTATGCTCTCTGAGTTGGATCCTTCAGAATTTGAGTTTCCAGAATTATCAGAACTTGGCCCATCAGAACTTGAAGAGCCTGTTCTAGGTTCTGATGCTTCTTGAGATGTGGTTGGATCTTCAATATGCTCCCCCTGCACAGGTGCATTTTCCTTTGGCGTAGTCACCACAATTTCAATAACATCAGAGTTTAACCCATCAGAGTTTGCAGTATCAGGATTTAGACTATCAGAATTTACAGAATCAGAATTTAAAACTTCATTCTCAAATCTCAGCTGATCATGATAATTGAAATCTTCAAGTCCAGTAATCTTCTTATCATCAAAAGAAACATTGATAGATTCCATGACAACCCTTGTTCTTAAATTGTAGACTCTGAAGGCTTTTGTGGAAAGTGGATATCCAACAAAAATTCCTTTATCAGTTTTTAGATCAAATTTGGATAGCTGTTCAGGATGAGTCTTAAGAACAAAACACTTGCATCCAAATACATGAAAATACTTCAGATTTGGCTTCTTTTTCTTCACCATCTCATATGGTGTCTTTCCATGCTTGTTGATAAGTGTTGCATTCTGAGTAAAACAAGCTGTCTGCACAGCTTCAGCCCAAAAATAGGTTGGTAACTTTGCTTCATCAAGCATGGTTCGTGCAGCTTCAAGAAGAGTTCTATTCTTTCTTTCAACAACTCCATTTTGCTGTGGAGTTCCAGGAGCAGAGAATTCCTGCTTTATTCCATGGTCTTTGCAGAACTCTTCCATGATCAAATTCTTGAACTCAGTGCCATTATCACGTCTTATGATTTTCACAGAGTCTTTGACCAATTTATCCAGTTGTTTGACATGATCAATCAAGATAGATGCAGTTTCACTTTTTGTGTGCAAGAAATACACCCATGTGTATCTGGTAAACTCATCTACTATGACCAAAGCATATTTCTTCTTTGCAATAGACATGACATTCATTGGACCAAATAGATCCACATGTAGTAGGTGATAAGGCTCAAGAATTGAAGATTCAGTCTTGCTCTTGAATGAAAATTTTCTTTGTTTTGCCTTTTGACATGAATCACAAAGGCCATCAGGAGCAAATACTGATTTTGGCAGTCCTCTCACAAGATCTTTCTTGACTAGTTCATTTATATTGTTAAAATTTAAATGAGAGAGTTTCTTGTGCCAATCCCAGCTTTCTTCAATTGATGCTCTGCTTAACAGACAGATTGCAGAACCATCAGAACTTGTTGAAAGCTTGGCTTCATAAATGTTACCATGCCTGTATCCCTTCAGAACAACTTTGCCTGTAGATTTTCTTACAACTTCACAGTGTTCTTCAAAGAAATCCACATGATAACCCCTGTCACAGATTTGACTAACACTTAGCAGATTATGTTTAAGTCTTGAGACTAGAGCTACTTTTTCAATGATGACATTTCCAAGATTGGTATTGCCATATCCCAGAGTTTTTCCCATGTTGCCATCTCTATAAGAAACTCCTGGGCCAGCTTTCTCCACAAAGTCTGATAACAGGGCTTTATTTCCAGTCATATGTCCTGAACATCCACTATCAAGAACTAGGATGTTTTTCATGTTGCCCTGCAATCACAAAAACCAATAATTATTAGTTTTAAGGACCCAAACTTGTTTGGATCCTTTGGCCTTATTAAGTTTGTTAGCATTTGCAGCGGATTTAATTTCAGAGTTTATGCTAACATGCTGTTTATCAGAATTTAAAGTATCAGACTTTGCATCAGAACTTACACTAGAAGGAATAATGCTAATTTTCTTTAAAGAAGGTTTTATTTGATAATAATCATAGTACAAACTATGATATTCCTTACAAGTATAAATGGAATGCCATAAACTACAAAAATGAAAACAAGGACTTTGTGGTTTAAACCTAACAGACTGATTCTCAACTCCTGATTTAGGAGGCAAAGAGTTTATATCCTTATTCTTCCTGCAAAAAGAAGCAAGATGGTTAGAGTTTCCACAGTTATAGCATTTCTTTCTAGGAGCATTAGGAACAGGCATATAATTATTGCTTTTATTCACACCTTCCTTTCCATTCCTATTTTTCCTAGGTGGCTTTACCTTGTTTACATTCTTAATTTCTTTCAACTTATGCTTAAGCTGCTTCTTTGTCATTAAGCCTATGTTAACTTCAGCTGGTTTATCCTGTTTTAATTTGTCAGAAGTTGACTCTACCTTAACTTCTGTCTCAATATCTTTCATCTTTTCAGAATCAGACTTTACATTTTTAGCTATAAACTTAATAGGATTTACCCTTGGCTTAACAGTTTGTTTAACAACAATTGGCTTAATTTGTTCAGTTCCTATTTCACTTTTATCATCTCCATAACCTAAGCCCTCTTTCCAGTTTCCACTACTTAGCAAATTCTGAGTTGTTCTGCCAGAGTTAGTCCAAGTCCTGATAATCTCTCTTTCCTTTTCTAACTCAGTTTTTAGATATTGATTCAATTTTAACACTTCATCTCTAACATAAAAAGCATCATCTCTTTCTTTCTAAGTTTGATGGAACATAACTAACTCCTTTTCTAAATAGTCATTCCTTTTCTTAAAAGCCAGATTTTCAGAAGTTAACCTATCACATGTTAAAGTCTGATCTCTATAGCTAATGAATATGGTTTTAAGATAAGATCTCAACTCAGTAATATCATCAGTATGAAAAGCATAAGTTGTTTGAGGTACCTTTAACTCAGCAGCATCAGAACTGCTATCAGCATTTGCCATCAAGGCATAGTTCACCTCATCTTCAAAATCTTAAGTGTCTGTCCAGCTTTTCTTCTTTGTGACAAGTGCCTTGCCTTTGTCACCTTTTCCTTTCTTGTAATCAGGAGATATATGGCCTTTCTCACCACAATTGTAGCATTTAACATTTGAGTAATCTCCTATGTCAGACTTTACTGTTTTGCCTTCAGATTTTCTGAATCCCTTCTTATCAGAACTTCCACTTTTCCTGGAACTTCTTTCCCCTTCTGAATTTCCTGTAGGCTATCTTTGTGATACCCTTCACCATAAGAGCACACAGTTTCATCATCTCTTCATCAGCATCCATCTCAGATAGACTTTCAGTTTCTGAATCCTCATCATTATCAGAACTTGATGACTCGGTATCAGACTTTATGATGAGAGCCTTTCCTTTGCCTTTCTTTGAGACAGCCACTTTGGGGGATTCCTCCTCATCCTTAAGAGCAACTGTCCTTAACTTTCTCCCATGTCTCTTGCTTCTTTTATCCATCTCAAGTTCATGAGTTTTGAGCATACCATAAATTTCATCAAGAGTAGTTTCATCAAGAGCATAGTTGTCTCTTATAGTAGTTGCCTTCAAATCCCAACTTTCAGGAAAAGCTAAAAGTAATTTAAGATTAGAGTCTTCAAGATCATATTCCTTATCCACCAGTGACAGATCATTCAAGAGTTTGACAAATCTGTCATATAAACCAGTTAATGACTCATCAGATTTTGAGTCAAAGTGCTCATACTCTTGAGTGAGTATAGTCCTCCTGTTCTTCTTAATTGCATCAGTTCCCTGGCATCTTGTCTCCAAGCCATCCCATATCTCCTTTGTAGTCTTGCAATTAATTACCCTGTTTGATATGACATTATCAATGGCACTATGCAGCAAATGCCTTACCTTTGCATCCTTATCAATAGATGAGATATTTTTAGCTGTATACTCACTTTTCTCCTTTGGTACGATCTTTGCTGGCTGATCTGCAACTACAACAAAGAGCTTGGTTGGCTTATGTGGTCCTTCTTTAATTCTGTCAAGGTATTCTGGGTCTGTAGCTTCCAGAAACATAGTCATCCTCACTTTCCATATGGGATACTCAGAAGGTCTCAGCATGGGAACCCTAATGGTCTCATATCGACTGTGGATTTGAGTCTTTGGAGTTTCTTTAGTTTTGGTGGGCTTGGTTGGAGTTTGTTCTTCTTCAGACATGATTGTTTTGGATCTTTACTTTATATGTGTTAACAGATAGGCTCTGATACCACTTGTTAGGTTCACACACTTTAGAAGGGGGTTGAATACAGTGTATAATACAATCAAATCGAATTAAGAACACAAGTATGTAATAAAGAATAATCTTATTAATAAAACAGTATTGCAATGGAACTGTTCTCTCTCAGTGATGAACAATATCACTAAGAGCTGCTAGGGTCACAATGAATAATATTCTTGATAATGATAACACTTATAGTGTAAACCCTATGTCTGTGTTTATATACCACACAGTTATAAGATAATCTCTACTTGATATCGAATATAATTCTGTATCCTAAAATATATCAATTAGTTATCTTTTCCTCCAAGTCTTCTATTCTTCATCGAATTCTTCTCCATGCATATCTCTTCTTGTTTTAGTCTTGATCTTCTTTCCCTTCAATCAGCCGCCTTCCTTACCTGAAAGTCTTCTTAAGTCCTGATATTATCTTCTGATGAATATCTTCTGATAACCTAAGTTCTGATAACTTAAGTTCTGATATCTTAAGTTCTGACTTCAGTATAAGTACTGATATCCAGTTAAGTCCTGATTTGTCCTGTTAGTCAAGATCTGAAAAACTAAACACAAATTATTATTAGACATGACATCACAAATATATCTAACAGGTTAAAAATTGATGTAAAGTGTTGCATGTTTGTTTTTCAACTTGTGAGCATTAGAAGATTCAAGTATAATGGACTCAGCAGACAATAACAGTCAGTTCTACAAGCTCAAGCTGAGTAACATCAACCCCAACTATAGATATCATGTTTACGTTAACAACACAAATGTAAGATATCAGGTTTAGTGTGAAGATTTTAGGTTATATGATTGAACTTACAAGTTGAATTAGATGCTTATTGATTTTGAAATATGTTGTCATATCATAACCAGCTGATATGAGATTTAGAAATTTCAAAATTAGAACCTAAAATCTTGGTATTCAATTTTGGTGAATCAATTTGAAAGCTAACAATATTGAAAAATATTATATTATAAATGTGAATTATATAAATTTTTAAGCATTGAGAATAACTTAAACATGAACCTAAAATAAATTATATATTAAGATAATTATTATTCCTTTTTAATATAAATGTGAATTATATAAATTGTTAAGCATTGAGAATAACTTAAATGTGTAAAGTTATTAAATATTTTTCAATTTATAGAATATTATTTTTTTAAGATATTTTTTCTTATAAATATAATACATTACATTTAAAATTTATTACAATTATAGATTTTTTACAATTGTTATTTTATCATAATTTAAAACCTCTAGGCTGGATATAGGTAGATTGTTGCAATAACAAGGTTAGTGTTAGTCCCTTAACAATATAACAAGAATTACAGAAGGGGGGTTGAATGGAATTCTTGAACCTTTTTCTTAAAATAAAAATGTTCAAACTCGAATACAAATATAAGTGTTTTGACTAGCACAATGCAGAATAAAAACTTAAGTGAATCAAAATATAAGTAATTAAAAACAAGAGTCTTTAAAAACTTTCTGGTGGATTTAAACAATTCTACCAGAGATATATATTATATCGAGAAAACTCTGTGTGCAAGAATGCTCACAGCTGCGTACAAATTTGAACTACTGAGAATACAGAGAAATGCTAATAATTCTGCTTACAAATGTTTCTCACTTTTTTTATCTCAAATCTTAGTTTCTATTTGCTACTTCTTGGTTTATATATTACCAAGATTACAAAGTCAAAAGATAGATCATTATAAAAACTATCAGTTTTTTTATGCTTTGCTACTTTGTACTCTATTACCCAGTTAATAGGCTTCCTCATTCCAATTGCATACATCTCGACGCACGTGACCAGTTGTCACTGTCAACTGATGTTTGAATTCTTTATCTGTTGGGTTCATGATCATCCGTCGACTTTATGATCATCCGTTGATGGCTTCAGTGATCATCCGTTGACTGCTATATAAAACATCTGTTGATAGCCATTTGATCATCCGTCGATGGCTTTGTTAATCATCCGTCGGTAGCTATTTTGGCACTTGACTTCATTTCACTTATGCAGAATTACATGACATCATCTATGTACAATTAATCAACCTATTCTGCATATCTAGTTAAAGTCAACAAGACTTATATGCTACTACAGAATCTATACAAAGGTGTATGCAGAAATGTGCTACAGACTCATTATTACATAAGCTACTCACTCGATGGATAATAAATCATTATCCGTCGGGACTATAAAGATTTATCCGTCGGGACTAAAATTCTTATCCGTCGAGTGCTACATTATTTCACTAAGTAAAATCTACTTAGGTATTTTGTTTATGTCATCATCAAGTACACAACATATGCACAACAATCTCCCCCAATTTATGTCTACTGGAATTGTAGCCAAAAATTAAGAGATACTTGATGATAACAAAACACCCTAAACATACATCTTTAAAAGAAAGTAGATAGTACTGAAAAGTGCTTCAAATAATCAAAATTTACAAAGTTTGGCTCACAGTCATTTTCAAGATGCTCCTCTAGCCTAAGCAGATTTATCTAGTTCCTTAAAGGTCTGGATCTTCTTCCAAGCTTTCTGTTGTTTTCATCAATCTGATTTTGGAGCTGCCTGTGGAATTCCAGTTCATCAGATTCTGAGAGATTTAGCTTTTCTTGCATTTCCAAGAGAGTCTCATTGCTGGAGATGCTCAGTTGGTCTTCTAATCTGAAGAATCTTCTCACATCTTTGTCATCCATGAACTCCATCAGCCAGTAGGGCCTTAGATGCACTCTTCTCCCTGTGTAAGGGATGATTAGAGTTTTTGGGAGTGCATCTTTAGCTCTAACACTACTTAGTTCTTCAATCTTCTTCAATACTAGTCTTCTTGCAGTGACATTGAACCCAAAGTTCTTCTTGAAGGATGAATAAACTTTAATCAATACAACTTGGCTCTCTTGAAGAATCCCGTGAAGTGGCCACTGTATCTCCTTTCCTCCTTTGTACTTGAACACTAACCTTTCAGGTAGGTTTCTGTATGCATCAATTCCCCTTACTTCATCTAGTTCATCCAGATAGAGGTTTAGATCAGAAAATTCTTTGATGTCACACAAGTACAAGTAGTCTCCCTTATTGACTTTGGGGTGAGCTTTGACTACAGATTTGGATTTGAGGGGTGACAGTTTCACTTTTTTGACTGCCCTTGACTTTGTCCTTTTTGGCTTACTAAGGATTGGTAGACTGAAGTCAGGAATTGGAATGTTGTCCCATTCTATTGGCTCATCCTTGGGCACAATAGGTTCACCATGAATATTCCTGTAGGGATCCACGACCCTTATATCTTCAAATACCACAGAGGGCTTTGATGCTTGAGTTGTAGCTGGTGTGAGTTCCTTAGGAAATTGATCTTCCAATTCCTTGTCAACAATATCCAGTTTCCTTTTAGTTCTTTTAGCCAATTCTTTCTTCCTTGGAGATTTCTTCTATTCTTCAACTTGCTTCCTTGATTCAGTAGCTTCAGATGGTTGAGAGGGAATTTGTTGGGATGAATTCACAGCTTGTAGCTTGGCCAAGATAGCAATCTGCTCTTTCTTTTGTTTAGTCTTCTATGCATCTAGAGCAGCTTCCTTAATTTCCTGCTTCAATCTGGCTCTTTCTTCTCTCTTTGCTTGAGCAAATTGAGGATGTCCAGCTACCACACAAATTTCCTTCCCATTTCTGAATATCTTAGCAATCCTCTTTTTAGAAGTTGAATCAGTTGGATCTTTATAGAAAACAACAATTGATCTTGACAGAAGCTTCTTCTTAACAGGCTTGGGTGTCTCATACACAATGTCCAAGGGGTTCTTCAAGGATGATTTTGAGTAGTTTGCCCTTGGTTTAAGAATTATTTCAGCCTTTGGAGACTTGATGCAGGAAGATTGTCCTCTTTCCAGATAGTTCATGCTCATCTCATTCACACTGATTTGCTTGGCTTGAAAATGATGGATGGCTGATTTAACTGGCTCCTTGACAAGTTGGAACTTCTTCTGAATCTCCTCATCAATCTTTTTCCAGTTGACTAAACTCAACTTTTCTTTCTCAGCAGCTTTCAAGTTGGTTGCTGCTGCCTAAATCAGATCTATACCATCTGCAACTGGTGGCTTTCAGACAGTAATTGAGGACACAATTACTTTGCTGATTTCTATTTGAAGTTTCTCCCCCTCATTTGGTCCTTTCTCCCCCTTTTTGTTATCATCAAGTTGAGGAGTCAGGCCTTGTGCTTTAGCCAGTTGCATGAGAAGACTGGTCTGAGACTGTTGATTTTGAAGAATGGTGACCACAGAGTTTTTAATACCTTGAACTCTTTTTGCAAATTTGGTCAGCCTCTTTTCAGTATCTGATTCTTTTCTCAGTCTCAATAATAGATCCTGCATGGTACCATATGGCATGATTGAATCCAGCTTCTTAGAATTGTAGGTCTTCAAGTCAGCTATATCCTTTTTGAGTTCATCCACACGCAGATTCTGTCTTAACTGCTGTAGCTTCATGAGATGTAGAGAATCTAGTTGAGCTTGAAGAATAACCTTGGTACCAGCATTTGAGCTCTTCTGAATGGCCTTTTGGATAGACATGATTTGTTTGACCAAGGAGACATTAAATTGTCCTGATGTAGACTCCTTTGTCAAGGCCCATTCAGGTAAATCTGGAATAGAACTTGGGCCTCCATCTCCCCCTAAGTTCATGCTTCCATCAAATGAAATAGAGTCATCATCATTAGAATTTACTCCAAATTCTTCAGATGGCTCACCAGCAGCAGGAGGCATTAAATTTACAACAGCTATATCCCTTTGTAGAGATTTTGAAGTATGTACCAGATTCAAAGTCTTTTCTTCCTCCTTATTGCCCTGAGCAGCCAACAGTTGATAGGCTGACACAGGATGAGTAAAAGTGTCAGCATCCAAGGAAATGTTATCAATTACAGCTTTGTAATATTGCTGAAATTGTCTTTCCTTTTCAGCATCATCCACAATCATTGACTCACGAGCAATGGCTGGATCCACCCTTATACCCTCTGTACCTGCTTTTATCTCATGTTCTCTCTTTTGTTGCATCAGGGTCTCACCCTGGCTCCCCACCCTCACACCCTCACCTTCACCTACTAAGGTGAGACTCCTCTCACTCCCTTTTGCCAATCCTGAAGAAATGGATTGCAGATTTTCACTCATTTCCTCTCCTTTTTCCTGGGAACAACCCAGCCTCTCATTCAAGACACTCTCCTCTCTCAATCCTAAGAGTGACTGTACAACCACTAAATCTTCTGCACTTGAAATAATTGAAGTTTTAAGTTGTGCAGAGATACTCGACGGATGAGTGATATCCATCGAGTGAGTGGTAATGCTATCCGACGGATAACTGCTATTAGGCTTATGCGTCGAGATACAATCACTACTCGACGGATGAGCAATATCCGTCGAGAGAGTAGAAATGATTGAGTTGGGAAGAGAAACTATTGTTGACTATGTGCTGATTGAGAATATTTTAGGCACATATGACACAACAGTTTCTGAAAGAATTGGCAAGTGAGCCAACAAATCATCTAAAAGATGGTGCTCACTTGCACTGAATTTTGGCTTCCCCAACAGAGTTAAAGAAGGGGAATCAGGAATTGATGTGTTTATCATATCCACATCCAGAGAATTTGTTGGTGAGTATGGTGTTTGAGGTGCTTCTATAATTAGAGATTTTGGCTGTGACTCCACATTTATTGGAGCCACATCAAACTGAACTTGAGAAGGTGCAGTGACTGTGTCTTTAGCACCAGTTTGCACTGTGTGTGTATCCTGTGCATCCCCAGAGGTTTTAGATTTCTTCTTTCTTCTATAAGTTTGGGGTGAGCTTGTGTCCCTAACCCTTTTGGCATATGCTCTTGGCTGAGAGCTTTGTTCAATAACCACGTCCTTTTGGGAGGATGCAATTAGAAGTGAGATTTTATCCTTTTTAAGCACTGCAGTTTGTTGGGAAACTGCAGTGTGACTAGGCTGGGATTCACTCAACTCTCCAACCTTATTCTTAGGGTTTCTTTGATGTTCACCCCTTCCCTCACCTAACTTACCCTCCTTTTGATATAATTCTGTAGACATGTCATTTATGGCATCATTACACTCAGCTTTAGATAAATGTGCAAGGTTTGTGGTAATTACCTGATTGCTTGAGGAACTTGTCTCTGTCTCATCAGACTTGGTCATTAGGGCTAGATTGACATAGCTGACATCTTCATCTTCATCCAGACCATCTGCTGCCCAGTCATTTTCTTGTGTAATAAAAGCCCTTTCCTTTTGTTTGAGTAGATCAAAGTATTTTTGCTTATAATCCACAGGCTCAAACTTTTTCTTACTGGAATCTGACTTTCTACACTCATTGGCAAAATGCCCTGCCAAGCCACATTTAAAACATTTGAATTTTGACTTATCCACCATGTTTCTATTTGGCTTGGCTGCTCCAAAGTTCTTCTTGAACTTGAGCTTGGCAAATCTCCTGGAAAGAAATGCTAGGTGCTCATCAATGTCCTCCATGTCATCTTGGCCCAATGAATCTTCACTTTCTACTGCAAGCCCCTTGCCCTTGTTCTCACAGACCTTTGAAGTTGATTCAACAGCTTCCATCTTCACTTCCTTCTCCTTTTCCATACAGTCTCTCCAAAGTAAACTCCTTATAATCTTGTGAGTTTCTTAATGAGACTGTCATTGGTTTCCATTCCTTTGGAAGAGATCTAAGGAATTTCATATTAGAGTCTTTAGTCTGATAGACTCTCCCATGCAACTTAAGAGCATTTAGTAGTTTTTGAAACCTACTAAAAATGTCAGTGAGAGACTCACTTTCCTCATTGTGAAAATGCTCATATTGTTGAATCAAGAGCTGCATCTTATTTTCTCTAACTTGCTCAGTGCCATCACAGATTATCTGTATAGTATCCCAGACTTCCTTGGCAGTTTTGCAGTTGATAATGTTGTCAAACATGTCTGCATCAACTCCATTAAACAGAATATTCATGGCCTTTTTATCATTCCTGACTTGTTCAATGTCAGGATCAGACCATTCATGCCTTGGCTTGGGAAATGATGGCTCGTTTCCTGTTGCAGCTCTCATTGGAACATGAAGGCCTCTTTCTATGCAGTCCACATAGGCCTCATCTTGAGAAAGCATATGAAGATGCATCTTTACCTTCCAATGATGGTAATTATCTTTATCTAGAAAAGGAATCTTGACTCCAACATCCTTCTCGGTCATCTTGCTGAATTGTTTTGATCTTTAAACTCTTTGTTGATTAAGAGCTTTCTCTGATACCAATTTTTAGTCCCTTAACAATATAGCAAGAATTACAGAAGGGGGGTTGAATGAAATTCTTGAACCTTTTTCTTAAATTAAAAATGTTCAAACTCGAATACAAATATAAGTGTTTTGATTAGCACAATGCGGAATAAAAACTTAAGTGAATCAAAACATAAGTAATTAAAAATAAGAGTCTTTAAAAACTTTTTGGTGGATTTAAACAATTCCACCAGAGATATATATTATATCGAGAGAACTATGTTAGTCCCTTAACAATATAGCAAGAATTACAAAAGGGGGGTTGAATGGAATTCTTGAATCTTTTTCTTAAAATAAAAATGTTCAAACTCGAATACAAATATAAGTGTTTTGATTAGCACAATGCGGAATAAAAACTTAAGTGAATCAAAACATAAGTAATTAAAGAAACAGAAGTCTTTAAAAACTTTCCGGTAGATTTAAACAATTCCACCAGAGATATATATTATATCGAGAGAACTCTGTGTGCAAGAATGCTCACAGCTGCTTACAAATTTGAACTACTGAGAATACAGAGAAATGCAAATAATTCTGCTTACAAATGTTTCTCACTTTTTGTATCTCAGATCTTCGTTTCTATTTGCTACTTCTTGATTTATATAATACCAAGATTACAAAGTCAAAAGATAGAATCATTATAAAAACTATCAGTTCTAATGCTTTGTTACTTTGTTCTCTATTACCCAGTTAATAGGCTTCCTCATTCCATTTGCATACATCTCGATGCATGTGACCAGTTGACACTGTCAACTGATGTTTGAATCCTTTGTCCGTTGGGTACATGATCATTCGTCGACTTTATGATCATCCGTTGATGGCTTCATTGATCATCCGTCGACTGCTATATAGAACATCCGTTGATAGCCATTTGATCATCCGTCGATGGCTTTTTTAATCATCCGTCGGTAGCTATTTTGGCACTTGACTTCATTTCACTTATGCAGAATTACAAGACATCATCTATGTACAATTAATCAACCTATTCTGCATATCTAGTTAAAGTCAACATGACTTATATGCTACTACAGAATCTATACAAAGGTGTATGCAGAAATGAGCTACAGACTTATTATTACATAAGCTATTCACTCGATGGATAATAAGTCATCATCCGTCGGGACTATAATCAGTTATCCGTCGGGACTATAATTCTTATCTGTCGAGTGCTACATTATTTCACTAAGTATAATCAGTTATGTCATCATCAAGTACACAACATCTGTACAACAATCTCCCCCAATTTATATCTACTGGAATTGTAGCCATAAATTAAGAGATACTTGATGATAACAAAACACCCTAAACATACATCTTTAAAAGAAAGTAGATAATACTGAAAAGTGCTTCAATTAATCAAAATGTGCAAAGTTTAGCTCACAGTCATTTCAAGATGCTCCTCTAGCTTGAGCAGAATTTCTAGTTTCTTGAAGGTCTGGATCTTCTTCCAAGCTTCCTATTGTTTTCATCAATCTGATATTGGAGCTTCCTGTGGAATTCCAGTTCATTAGATTCTGAGAGATCTAGCTTTTCTTGCATTTCTAAGAGAGTCTTATTGCTGAAGATGCTCAGTTGGTCTTCTAATCTGAAGAATCTTCTCATCCCTTTGTCATCTATGAACTCCATCAGCCAGTAGGGCCTTAGATGCACTCTTCTCCCTGTGTATGGGATGATAAGAGTCTTTGGGAGTGCATCTTTAGCTCTAACACTCCTTAGTTCTTCAATCTTCTTCAATACTAGTCTTCTTGTAGTGACATTGAATCCAAAGTTCTTCATGAAGGATGAATAAACTTTAATCAACACAGTTTGGCTCTCTTGAAGAATCCTGTGAAGTGGCCACTGACTCCCTTCCTCCTTTGTACTTGAACACTAACCTTTCAGGTAGGTTTCTGTATGCATCAATTCCCCTCACTTCATCTAGTTCATCCAGATAGAGGATTAGATCAGAAAACTCTTTGATGTCACAAAAGTACAAGTAGTCTCCCTTATTGACTTTGGGCTGAGCTTTGACTACAGATTTGGATTTGAGGGATGACAGTGTCACTTTCTTGACTGCCCTTGACTTTGTCCTTTTTGGCTTGCTAAGGATTGGTAGACTGAAGTCAGGAATTGGTATGTTGTCCCATTCTATTGGCTCATCCTAGGGCACAATAGGTTCACCATGAATATTTTTGTAGGGATCCACCACCCTTATATCTTCAAATACCACAGAGGGCTTTGATGCTTGAGTTGTAGTTGGTGTGGGTTCCTTAGGAAATTGATCTCCCAATTCCTTGTCAACAATATCCAGTTTCCTTTTTGTTCTTTTAGCCAATTCTTTCTTTCTTGGAGATTTCTTCTGCTCTTCAACTTGCTTCCTTGATTCAGTAACTTCAGATGGTTGAGAGGGAACTTGTTTGGATGAATTCACAGCTTGTAGCTTAGCCAAGATAGCAATCTGCTCTTTCTTTTGTTTAGTCTTCTTTTCATCTAGAGCAACTTGCTTCTTTTCCTGCTTTAATCTGGATTTTTCTTCTCTCTTTGCTTGAGAAAATTGAGGATGTCCAACTACCACACAAATTTCCTTTCCATTTCTGAATATCTTAGCAATTCTCTTTTTAGAAGCTGAATCAGTTGGATCTTTATAGAAAACAATTGATCTTGACAGAAGCTTCTTCTCATCAGGCTTGGGTGTCTCATACACAGTGTCCAAGGGGTTCTTCAAGGATGATTTTGGGTAGTTTGCCCTTGGTTTAAGAATTATTTCAGCCTTTGGAGACTTGATGCAGGAAGATTGTCCTCTTTCCAGATAGTTCATACTCATCTCATTCACACTGATTTGCTTGACTTGAGAGTGATGGATGGCTGATTTAACTGGCTCCTTGACAAGTTGGAACTTCTTCTGAATCTCCTCATCAATCTTTTCCCAGTTGACTAAACTCAACTTTTCTTTCTCATCAGCTTTCAAGTTAGTTGCTGCTGCTTGAATCAGATCTATACCATCTACAACTGGTGGCCTTGAGACAGTAATTGAAGGCACAATTACTTTGCTGATTTGTATCTGAAGTTTCTCCCCCTCACTTGGTCCTTTCTCCCCCTTTTTGTTATCATCAAGTTGAGGAGTCAAGCCTTGTGATTTAGCCAGTTGCATGAGAAGACTGGTCTGAGACTGTTGATTTTGAAGAATGGTGACCACAGAGTTTTCAATACCTTGAACTCTGTTTTCCAATTTGGTAAGCCTCTTTTCAGCATCTGCTTCTTTTCTCAGTCTCAGTGATAGATCCTGCATGGTACCATATGGCATAACTGAATCCAGCTTCTCAGAATTGTAGGTCTTCAAGTCATCTATATCCTTTTTGAGTTCATCCACACTCAGATTCTGTCTTAACTGCTGTAGATTCATGAGATGTGGATAATCTAGGTGAGCTTGAAGAATAGCCTTGGTACCAACATTTGAGCTCTTCTGAATGGCCTGTTGGATAGACATGATTTGTTTGGCCAAGGAGACATTAAATTGTCCTGGTGTAGACTCCTTTGTCAAGGCCCATTCAGGTAAATCTGGAAGAGAACTTGGGCCTTCATCTCCCCCTAAGTTCATGCTTCCATAAAATGAAATAGAGTCATCATCATTAGAATTTACTCCAAATTCTTCAGATGGCTCACCAGCAGTAGGAGGCATTAAATTGACAACAGCTTTATCCCTTTGTAGAGATTCTGAAGTATGCACCAGATTCAAAGTCTTTTCTGCCTCCACATTGCCCTGAGCAGCCAACAGTTGATAGGCTGACACAGGATGAGTAAAAGTGTCAGCATCCAAGGAAATGTTATCAATTACAGCTTTGTAATGTTGCTGAAATTGTCTTTCCTTTTCAGCATCATCCACAGTCATTGACTCATGAGCAATGGCTAGCTCCACCCTTATACCCTATGTACCTGCTTTTCTCTCATGTTCTCTCTTTTGTTGCATCAGCGTCTCACCCTGGATCCCCACCCGCACACCCTCACCTTCACCTACTAAGGTGGGACTCCTCTCACTCCCTTTTGCCAATCCTGAAGAAATGGATTGCAGATTTTCACTCATTTCCTCTCCTTTTGCCTGGGAGCAACCAAGCCTCTCACTCAAGACACTCTCCTCTCTCAATCCTAAGAGTGACTGTACAACCTCTAAATCTTCTGCAGTTGAAATAATTGAAGTTTGAAGTTATGCAGAGATACTCGACGGATGAGTGATATCCATCGAGTGAGTGGTAATGCTATCTGACGGATAACTGCTGTTAGGCTTATCCGTCGGGATACAATAACTACTCGACGGATGAGCAATATCCGTCGAGAGAGTAAAAATGAATGAGTTAGGAAGAGAAACTATTGTTGACTCTGTGCTGATTGAAGATATTTGGGGCACAGATGACACAACAGTTTTTGAAAGAAATGGCAAGTGAGCCAACAAATCATCTAAAAGATGATGCTCACTTGCACTGAATTTTGGCTTCCCCAACAGAGTTAAAGAAGGGGAATCAGGAATTGAAGTGTTTATCATATCCACTTCCAGAGAGTTTGTTGGTGAGTATGGAGTATGAGGTGCTTCTATAACTAGAGATTTTGGCAGTGACTCCACATTTATCGGAGCCACATCAAACTGAATTTGAGAGAGTTCAGGGACTGTGTCTTTAGCACCAGTTTGCACTGTGTGTGTGCCATGTGCATCCCCAGAGGTTTTAGATTTCTTCTTTCTTGTATAAGTTTGGGGTGAGCTTGTGTCCCTAACCCTTTTGGCCTATGCTCTTGGCTGAGAGCTTTGTTCAATAACCACATCCTTTTGGGAGGATGTAGTTAGAAGTGAGCTTTTATCCTTTTTAAGCACTGCAGTTTGTTGGGAAACTGCAGTGTGGCTAGGTTGGGATTCACTCAACTCTCCAACCTTATTCTTGGGGTTTCTTTGATGTTCACTCCTTCCCTCACCTAACTTACCCTCCTTCACACTCCCCTCGTTGGCTTTGGTGGATTTTTTAACTGGCATCTTTTGAGAGATACCAGAGGGGGTTTTCTTTGATTTAGATTTGGAAATAATAGTAGGTTTGGAGGATTTGGTAGGCAACTGTTTGGTCATTGGCACAGTTGCCATAACTGCTCCTGAATTCAAAGAAATTGTGGAGGCTGGAATAGTTGTAGAGATGGATGAACTTACCTCACTTACCTGAGGTGCCTGCATTACAGGAAAGTAGAACATTGGCACATTCTTGTGATGGTTGGCCCTGTTCAAATCTGCAATGAGTCTTCTCTCTTGAACCCAACAAACCAGTTTGTTGTTTGGGTTCTCAAGCACAATCTCTTCACAGAGGTGGTTAGCCAATAACATGAAAAATTTAGCATAATACACATTCTTACCTCTTTTAGCTAACTTACATAATTTAAAACCTAACTCAAACAAGACAAGGTCACTGAAATTAAAAAATTTATTTGTAACTAGCATGTATAGCATGTTAAGCATGGAAATATTCACTGAATCAAAATTACTGACTTTTCAAGAGAAAACCTTAGTAACTACATCACACATGAAACTCCACTCATTCCTAAGACCCATTCTCCTAATATCACTCAATTTAGAAGTAGGAAGTGCATAATGCATAGAATTAAGCATATTGATAATATCAGTGTCATTGTGTGGTGAAGTCACATTATTATCAGGAATTTTGAAACATGCTTTTATCACATCATTATTGATATATAATTTATTACCTTTGATGGTTAGAGTTATGGTCTTGTCAGTAGAGTTGTAGATTGCAGTGGTCCACATCTCTTCAACAACTTCACAGAAGATTGTGGGTGATTCCAGCATGGTGTAATTGAGCTTGCAATTCTTCACAAAATCCATCATCTTGTGGTAGTCTTCTGATTGCTGAATACCCCTGTTCACTAATGCAGTGAAATTGTTCTTCTCATAAATAAACCCAGTCTGAGACATAATCTTTACTACAGGTGCCATTGTTAGAGAATGAAAGCTTGAAGAGAAGGAGAATAATTGCTTGAGGGAGAATGAAATTAGAGCAGTTGAATTTGAGAATGATAAAAGAAAACAATTGCAATGAAATAAGCTTTTATACTATCTCAAAAATAACTAATAAAAATAATAAAGTAAAGTAAATTAACCAATAGAAATTGCCTAAAATAGTCGTTTAAAAATAAACTGTAAAAATTCCACTCATTATCCGTCGTGTAATGCTTACAAACTGTAAGTATACTCGATGGATAATGTACAGGAAATTAACGGCTGAGATTAAGACAATTCGACGGATGGGGATGAACTATTATTCATCGAGACATAAGATATTCCAGAAAAGTAATTGATTTTTATTAGCAAATAGTGTGTCGACAGATGACCAAACTCGATGGATAAGGGTCATCCGTCGAGATGTAAATTTTGACTTAGCCAAAATTTCATCCAAGACTGAAAAATCAATTAAATTTCTGGCTGCATTTCAACTTGCAAAATAACTCAGATAGATTTAAGAGTAATTAAGCATACCTAACTCACTTACCAACCTTGAAAAGGTGGATTCATCCAGTGGTTTGGTAAAGATATCTGCAAGTTACTTCTCACTTAAAAGAAAATATAGTTCCACAGTACCATTCATTACATGTTCTCTTATGAAATGGTACTTGATATCTATGTGCTTTGTCCTTGTATGTTGCACTGGATTTTCAGTGATGGCAATTGCACTTGTGTTATCACAGAAAATTGGAATCCTCTCAACTTGCAAACCATAGTCCAGTAATTGATTTTTCATCCATAAAATCTGTGCACAGCAACTTCCAGGAGCAATATATTCAGCTTCAGCTGTAGAAGTAGAAACTGAGTTTTGCTTTTTACTGAACCAGGACACAAGCTTGTTTCCTAGGAATTGACAGGTTCCTTTTGTACTCTTTCTATTAATTCTACAACCTGCATAATCTGTATCTGAATAACCAGTTAGATCAAAACCAGAATCTCTAGGGTACCAAATGCCAAGTTTTGGTGTTCCCTTGAGATATCTGAAAATTCTCTTAATAGCTATCAAGTGAGATTCTCTAGGATCAGCCTGAAATATAGCACATAAACATGTAGCAAACATTATATCTGGCCTACTAGCTGTTAAGTACAGAAGTGAGCCAACCTTGCCCCTATAACTTGAAATATCCACAGACTTTTCAGTAGTGTTTAATTCAAGCTTAGTTGCAGTGGCCATGGGAGTTTTTGCAGATGTGCAATCCATTAGATCAAACTTCTTTAAAAGATCAAAAATATATTTAGTTTGACTAATGAATATTCCATCACTAACTTGCTTAACTTGTAAACCAAGAAAGTAAGTTAGTTCTCCCATCATACTCATTTCATACTTACTTTGCATCAATTTGGCAAACTTTTTGCAAATTTTCTCATCTGTAGAGCCAAAAATAATATCATCCACATAAATTTGAACAAGTATACTAGAGCCATTAACATTTCTGAAAAATAAAGTTTTATCTACAGTACCTCTTGTGAAGTGATTTTCCAAAAGGAACTTTGATAAAGTGTCATACCAGGCTCTAGGTGCTTGCTTCAGTCCATAAAGTGCTTTCAGAAGATAATAGACATATTCTGGAAAATTTAGATCTTCAAAACCAGGAGGTTGACTGACATATACTTCTTCCTCCAAATCTCCATTTAGAAAGGCACTTTTGACATCCATTTGATAGATCTTGAAATTGGCATGGGCTGCATAGGCTAAGAAGATTATGATGGCTTCAAGTCTTGCAACAGGAGCAAATATTTCATCAAAATCAATTCCTTCTTGCTGACAATAGCCCTTAGCAACCAATATAGCTTTGTTCCTGACTACTATGCCATTTTCATCCATCTTGTTTCTGAATACCCACTTGGTGTCTATTGGATTCTTTCCTTTAGGCTTGGGTACCAGCTTCCATACATTATTCCTTTCAAATTGGTTTAGCTCCTCCTGCATAGCTAATATCCAATCAGGATCCAATAAAGCTTCTTCTACCTTCTTTAGTTCTTCCTTTAACAGAAAGTTGTTGTATAGACATTCTTCCTGAGTTGCTCTTCTTGTTTGAACTCTAGAAGAAACATCACCAATGACAAGATCAAAGGGGTGATCTTTTGATTTGAGAAAGGGGAACTTTCTGTAGGTGATCTGCCTTGACTTCCTGCACCTTTTGATAATCCGACAGATGGTGAATTTTGAGTACCGATGGATGAGGCAAGTTGTCTCCCGACGGATAACGCAGATTGCCTTCCGACGGATGAAGCATTATGCAACTCGACAGATTTTGAGTTTTGTGCTTCATTGGTAGTAGATTTTCCTGCATTATCCTTAGACACTGTTTCTTGATCACTTTCATCATCACTATCATCACTAACCATCTCCACATTGTCGAATTTGAGGCTCTCATGGTAATCTCCATCTTTCAGTCCTTCAATCTTTTTATCATCAAACACAACATGTATAGATTCCACAACAATGTTGGTTCTTAGATTGTAGACTCTATATGCTTTACCAACAGCATATCCAACAAAAATTCCATCATCTACTTTAGCATCAAACTTCCCATTTTGATCAATTTGATTTCTCGGGATATAGCATTTGCAGCCAAAGACATGAAGAAAGTTTAGAGTTGGCTTCTTGTTCTTGAACAATTGATAGGGAGTCATGCATCTTGCTTGATTAACTAGAGAAATGTTTTGAGTGTAGCATGCAGTATTTACAGCTTCAGCCCAGAAATATGTTGGTAGTTTAGATTCTTCAAGCATTGTCCTTGCAGCTTCAATAAGTGATCTGTTCTTCCTTTCCACTACTCCATTCTGTTGTGGAGTCCTTGGTGCTGAAAACTCATGCAGAATATCATTTTCCTCACAAAATGCTCTCATAACATAATTTTTGAACTCAGTTCCATTGTCACTCCTGATTCTTCTAACTTTGAAATCAGGATGATTGTTGACTTGCCTTATGTGATTGATGATGATTTCACTAGCCTCATCTTTAGACTTTAGGAAATATGTCCAAGAGAACTTTGAGAAATCATCTACAATTACTAGGCAAAATCTTTTTCTTGAGATGGACAATACATTGACTGGTCCAAACAAATCCACGTGAAGCAGTTGTAAAGGCTCTTCAATTGTTGAATCAAGTTTCTTCCTGAATGATGCTTTGATCTGCTTCCCTTTTTGGCAGGCATCACACAGTCCATCCTTTGAAAACTCCACTAGAGGAATGCCTCTTACCAATTCTTTTTTTACCAGCTCATTCATGGTCTTGAAGTTTAAATGGGATAGCTTCCTGTGCCATAGCCAACTTTCATCTTGACTTGCTTTACTGAGAAGACAAGTTACAGATTCTGCATTAGATGAGTTAAAATCAGCTAGGTACACATTTCCTTTTCTCACACCAGTGAGTACCACTTTGTTGCTTCTTTTGTTAGTCACAACACAGGCTTCTGAGTTGAAGGTTACTGAATTGCCTTTGTCACAAAGCTGGCTGATACTCAACAGATTGTGTTTGAGACCATCCACTAAGGCAACCTCCTCAATGATGATATTGTCCTTTGAAATCAAGCCATATCCCACAGTATAACCCTTGGTGTCATCTCCAAAAGTAATACTTGGGCCAGCTCTCTCCTTAAACTCTATGAGCAGGGTAGAATCACCAGTCATGTGTCATGAACAACCACTATCCGAGTACCAAAGATTCCTTATGTTTCCCTGCACACATCAAAATCAAATCAAGTTAATTTTGGTACCCAAGTTTCCTTGGGTCCTGCCTTGTTAGCTTTCTTTTTCTGTTTCTTAGGTCTTGTCTCATTTGACTTAGGAATTTCAGATTCATCCTTAGTCATTTGGGTTGGACCTTTGAAACCATTCATTGCAAAGGAATTATCATGCATATTATGACTAATAGGAAATGGCATGCTTGGTGTAAACATGTTATTCCAATAAGGTATGCTAAATGGCATTTGTGGCATACTATATGCAGCATAATGAGAATTAGGTGCATATGGCATATTAGCAAACTGTGCATTCATGTTCTGTGTAGGCATAACATTAACAAGCATGGGAGGCATGACATTCTGTTAGGAAATTGAGACTGAACAGACATGGGAGTAGGCATGGAAGATTTGCAATTAACAGATAAATGATTTACACTACCACACTTGACACAGATTTTTCTAGGAGCATATTTATCAGGTGTGTAGTTATTGTGTTTGTTAATCCCCACTTTACCATTCCTTTGGAAGAGATCTAAGGAATTTCAGATTAGAGTCTTTAGTCTGATAGACCCTTCCATGCAATTTGAGAGCATTTAGTAGTTTTTGAAACCTACTAAAAATGTCAGTGAGAGACTCACTTTCCTCATTGTGAAAATGCTCATATTGCTGAATCAAGAGCTGCATCTTATTTTCTCTAACTTGCTCAGTGCCATCACAGATTATCTGTATAGTATCCCATACTTCCTTGGCAGTTTTGCAGTTGATAATGTTGTAAAACATGTCTGCATCAACTCCATTAAACAGAATATTCATGGCCTTTTTATTCTTCCTGACTTGTTCAATGTCAGGATCAGGCCATTCATGCCTTGGCTTGGGAACTGATGGCTCGTTTCCTGTTGCAGCTCTCATTGGAACATGAGGGCCTATTTCTATGCAGTCCACATAGGCCTCATCTTGAGAAAACATATGAAGATGCATCTTTACCTTCCAATGATGGTAATTATCTTTATCTAGAAAAGGAATCTTGACTCCAACATCCTTCTTGTTCATCTTGCTGAACTGTTTTGATCTTTAAACTCTTTGTTGATTAAGAGCTTGTTCTGATACCAATTGTTAGTCCCTTAACAATATAGCAAGAATTACAGAAGGGGGGTTGAATGGAATTCTTGAACCTTTTTCTTAAAATAAAAATGTTCAAACTCGAATACAAATATAAGTGTTTTGATTAGCACAATGCGGAATAAAAACTTAAGTGAATCAAAACATAAGTAATTAAAGAAATAAGAGTCTTTAAAAACTTTCCGGTGGATTTAAACAATTCCACCAGAGATATATATTATATCGAGAGAACTCTGTGTGCAAGAATGCTCACAGCTGCTTACAAATTTGAACTACTGAGAATATAGAGAAATGCTAATAATTCTGCTTACAAATATTTCTCACTTTTTGTATCTCAGATCTTCGTTTCTCTTTGCTACTTCTTGGTTTATATAATACCAAGATTACAAAGTCAAAAGATAGAATCATTATAAAAACTATCAGTTCTAATGCTTTGTTACTTTGTTCTCTATTACCCAGTTAATAGGCTTCCTCATTCCATTTGCATACATCTCGACGCATGTGACCAGTTGTCACTGTCAACTGATGTTTGAATCCTTTGTCCGTTGGGTACATAATCATCCATCGATTTTATGATCATCCGTTGATGGCTTCATTGATCATCCGTCGACTGCTATATAGAACATCCGTTGATAGCCATTTGATCATCCGTCGATAGCTTTGTTAATCATCCGTCAGTAGTTATTTTGGCACTTGACTTCATTTCACTTATGCAGAATTACAAGACATCATCTATGTATAATTAATCAACCTATTCTGCATATCTAGTTAAAGTCAACATGACTTATATGCTACTACAGAATCTATACAAAGGTGTATGTAGAAATGAGCTACAGACTTATTATTACATAAGCTACTCACTCGATGGATAATAAGTCATCATCTGTCGGGACTATAATCAGTTATCCGTCGGGACTATAATTCTTATCCGTCGAGTGCTACATTATTTCACTAAGTAAAATCTACTTAGGTGTTTTGTTTATGTCATCATCAAGTACACAACATCTGTACAACAAACTCTGTGTGCAAGAATGCTCACAGTTGCTTACAAATTTAAACTACTGAGAATACAGAGAAATGCTAATAATTCTGCTTACAAATGTTTCTCACTTTTTTTTATCTCAGATCTTAGTTTCTATTTGCTACTTCTTGGTTTATATATTACCAAGATTACAAAGTCAAAAGATAGAATCATTATAAAAACTATCAGTTTTTTTATGCTTTGCTACTTTGTTCTCTATTACCCAGTTAATAGGTTTCCTCATTCCATTTGCATACATCTCGATGCATGTGACCAGTTGTCACTGTCAACTGATGTTTGAATTCTTTATCCGTTGGGTTCATGATCATCCGTCGACTTTATGATCATCCGTTGATGGCTTCATTGATCATCCGTCGACTGCTATATAAAACATCCGTTGATAGCCATTTGATCATCCGTCGATGGCTTTGTTAATCATCCGTCGGTAGCTATTTTGGCACTTGACTTTATTTCACTTATGCAGAATTACAAGACATCATCTATGTACAATTAATCAACCTATTCTGCATATCTAGTAAAGTCAACATGACTTATATGCTACTACAGAATCTATACAAAGATGTATGCAGAAATGTGCTACAGACTCATTATTACATAAGCTACTCACTCGATGGATAATAAATCATTATCCGTCAGGACTATAAAGATTTATCCGTCGGGACTAAAATTCTTATCCGTCGAGTGCTACATTATTTCACTAAGTAAAATCTACTTAGGTGTTTCGTTTATGTCATCATCAAGTACAAAACATATGCACAACAGTTAGTAGCATAAACAAAACACACTATAATTTTAATATATTTTAACATAATTTTTCATTTTTTTCTTTTTAAAATTTTGTTTTTTAGGTAAATTGATATCCCTTGACTTCGCATGTGGAATTTTAATTTAATTAAAAAAAATTAAAATGAAAAAAATGAAAAAATTATATTAAAATATATTAAATATAAGATAACCTATAGGAGATTGGATGATTTTACAAAGAAAATATACTAAAATAGTCACATAATAAAAATACTTCACGATTGTATTTATCATTTAATCTTTTTTCGTAGACTTTGAACGAAACAAAAATATTTTGGTGTTCGTCATGATAAAATGTTATTGTTTTTATATATCTATTTAACTTTGGTATGAAAAATGTTTCACTCTTTTATTGTAAGTTTTTAAGTAAGTTGTTCAAGCACACTATGTATTAAGGAATCAACTCTCCGAGAAAATAGTTGTTCAAAACTTTAGTTTAAATCTTTCTTAAGAAATTAACAAAATTATTGCAAGTATATGTTTTACAGCTTCATATTCGTAAAATATTAATATTTATTGAGTTGTGTATCTTATATATTGCACTAATAAAATATTTAAACTTAAAGTGAATTATTCTTTCGCATTAATTGATCAATTTTTTTCTTCAAAAAAGTGTTTTTTTACAAAATAAAAAATTCATTTTAATTTTATATTTTTCATTAAGAGGTGATTAAACGTATTTAACCGATTAATTGTACAAAAAATCGCGTTCTACAATGCAGGAAACTGAATTTTACTTATTATTAATATTAGTTATAATTGTTATTATGGTGTGTATCTTATACAGTCCTGTATGTTTAATTTTTTTAAAAAAATATATCTTCAACATAAATAACCATTTGTTTGATTTTAATTTTATGCAAAAATATTTATAATCAGTTAGCTATTTTTTAAGTGTAAGTCAAGGGTTTTGCATTAGTTTTGGTTATTTGAAAACAAAACGCGAGTAATAGAAATGTATTTGGTTCAAATAATTTTGTTATCTTTTTTTCCTAACAATTTTATTATTTTATATAGCCATATATTATATCTATTTGTATTAAGTTTGTTTGTTAATTATAAATTATATAATTTACAAGATCAATAATACATATATTTAATTATTGCTTCAATAAGTTACTATTTCTTAACATATTACTAAGCATGATTTGTTCCCACTAATTATCTACATCCATACAACATTTAATAATAACAATTTAATCTTACTGAAACACGTAATCCTCCACTTCTCCACTTCTTTTGGTATAGAGTAACCGTTAGTTTTCCCTATATCAGCTATATGAGATAGTGATATATTTTTAATATCTTTGCCCACTATAGTAACTTTTACTTTAAACTATTGCATTTGTTGATTGCAGAGTATACTAACAATGTTTGATCAGATATCTTCTCTCGATTTGTCTAGAACCACATGGAAAATAAAAGTAAGGTTTACAAGGATGTGGCCTTCCATTCCAAACTCCGCCACTTCAAGTGATGCTATTAAGGGATACAATCTTATTTTGCTGGATGACAATGTAAATATCCTTAATCACTCTGTTATATTGTCACAATAACAATATTTTTAATTGTCACAATAAAATTATTCTTAATTGTCAGTTTATCTCAAAATTTATTTACATTATTTTTAAAGATTTTAGGTTTGTTTCTGTGTTATTGTTATTATAGGATTCTCATATCCATGCTTATATTTACCCTGATCACTGAATAGCCACGCTCATAAGATAGTGGAAGGTGGTGTATACATACTTTCAAATTTTTACATCAAGCAAGTGTTGGGAACTCTACAACCGGTGTCGTCTAGATTTATAATTAATTTCTCGCATTTGACAACAGTTGATCTAGTTGATGATGATATCATGGTTTCTAATAACAAGTTTGAATTTGTGGATTTGAGTGATTTGTTTGCTGTCGTACAAGTAAATGGTGATGCAGAATATCCAGAATATGCAACAGGTTTTTGGAACATAAGTCACTACAACCATATAGTTCTCATTATTGTTCTTTCTTGCTAATGTGACCAACATATCTTTCATTTTTCTTTTCAAGATGTCATGGGAGTCGTAGAGGGTTATGAGAATCTTTCCAAGATTGGCACAAAATTTGGACAACGGGACATTCTCCATTTTAGGATATCTGATGGGAGGTATAATTTTTTTTGCCAGGCATTTTAGTACAATTACCATCTTTGTAGCCTCCGTATTTTTTCAAAAATTAACTTTTAATGTAATATGTTTAGGAACTCATCCAAGTTTACTGTATGGGGTAATCTTGTTGTTGCCATGGAAGTACGGTATAATGAGATTCCAAAAGAAGAACCGATCATCGTTATTTGGACAACCACCAAACTCAAGATATTTCACAGTAAGTCCTATTATATTAAAGACTTATAGAATATTTTAATTTAATAAATATCTCATCGGTAAGATGTATTTGGTCTCAGCTTCTGTTCAAATTAGCACAGTGCCAACTTCAAAGATATATCTAAATCTAGATTTTGATGTTGTACATGAGATGAGGCAGATGTTAGATTTCTTTTATGATTGAAAATAATTAAGTTTCATGTATTATTTTGTATACTTGTGGAAATCTAAGATGTAATATAATTTGTTTTTAAGGCTCCGCAAAGAAGGTTATGTTTTGTCAGATAATAAAATATCATCATCGACTCAATCTGAAATCTCCAACGCACCTTTGATTGAGACGGCCACGCTTAAGGAACTGAGTGCGAAGACTGCAACAGATTATCCTAAGGTTTCTTTTTAGTCCTTTCGTGCCAGTAGTTTTTTAACTTATAAAGAAAGCGTACAATATTTTCTCACATTATAATTAGAAATTTCAAGTGCATGAACATATATATCTGTTATAAAATTTGTGTGTTATATTAAATTCCATTTGTGCAGATGATTTTTTTGTGCAAAGTGAAAGTGAAGAATGTGGAGGACAGTGATGGTTGGTGGTATCTCAGCTGCAACAAAAATGATTGTTTGGGGGAAGTTACAAAGCTGGAAGGAAAATACAGATGCTCAAAGTGTAGTAAAAATTACCCTGTTCCGCAGAAAAGGTTGTACCGATTTTATAACAAAATTTATAAAATAAAACAGGTTAATGCTTAATATTTATTAAGTTAATTCCATAACTTTTGAATTTATGAATGTAGATATAAGATAGTCCTTCTTGCAGAAGATTGTACAAAAGCTTTTAATTTTATTCTTTTTGATCGTGCTGTTAAGCGTTTGGTGGGGAAGACAGCAACTAAGCTAATTGCAGAGGGATATGAGGTTTTGGGATTTTGTCACATATATGGATACATGTTATTTGTTATTAATATTTTATTATTGTACATTTAAAATTTAAATTTGCATGTACTAATTTAATCTGCAGGATCATCCTCCGCAAATAATTGCTTTTGCAGGGAAGAAAATTACACTAAAAATTGAGCTTAATGACGATAACATCCTTCTAAATAGTACTGTTTTTTATACAATTGATGCATTTGATTCTGATGGTGCAACTACATCCATGTCTGCAACCACAATGACTAATACAGAGAACTCAAACTTTGGAGATGTAAGACTAATTTTCCTACTGACATATCATGACGTATACTTAACCATATATATGTATAAGTATTATTTACCACATGTACTATCATAATTTAACATATAAGAAATATGTTGATTTCAGATCTTTTTGTGAATTTCTGAATGTTTTCTTTTATTGTTAAGATGGATATTGTTGAGATATCGGATTCTGGGTATACACCAGGATCTGCAAAGTCCAGCGCTAAGAAAATAAAATTGGTGAGTGTTTTGGTCTCTAAGTTTATTTACATATTAGAGTTAAAAAATTTAGAAGAATTTCAGTTTATATATCACTTTTGTTTGTTTTCTAATTTAATTATTAATTATGTTTTTTAGGAGAAGTAACTGATTTTCGTGGCTTGGGTTTGATCTCTTTAGGGAAACCATCGATCAATGCTTGCAGGACTGTTTCAATATTGGTTTTTATTATCATGTTCTGAACTATTTTGTTGGCTTTTTTCAAGTTGACTGTTGCACTTAAACATTTGCTTTCTCCTGATTTTATTTTTTCATGGTCATTAAGTCTTGGTTCTAGATATCACGTTATTTAGTTTGTGTTGTTTGTATCTCAACATCGTATAGATTTATTTAATTTTAGAAGGTTATTTGGGTATTAAATACTAAATATAATATGGTTTGGTTAGTAGTTAAGGGGGTTGCACTGCCAAATTTCCTTCCTAGACCAGCATTCCTATCACTTTTGCAACACAAGGTAACAAGAGTTTTGAACATACATGTGAACTTTGTTACTGAAGTGTGGGACTACATTGAGTCTGAATAGGTGTTTAAATGAATTTTGCATCAATAAAGTATGTAGGAATTGTAACTTGAAGATTCTTCGCCGTTCATTCCTTTCAGCATTGACAACACTCTCCAATATTCGAGAATCAGTATTACTGTAATACTTTGATATTGATGACTGGGGACAGCCATCGATGAAAAGTTAAAAATGAACATCAACCAACTAATTTAAATATTGTGTAATTAACTTTATATTTGTTTAATAGGCTTAAAATATCAAAGGATAGTCATTAAGTTAATGTGAGACATTTTATAAGCAAATTCAACTTGATATGATCTCTATTATTAGATTATACCAGTAGATAATCCATGCCAAGCACGGGCCGAGATCAAAATATCAATATTAAATAATGATTATAAAATTTATTTTAACTTTTTATTAAAATATATAATAATAAAATTATACGATTATTACAATTTTTCTTTTTAAATTATATGTAGTTTTCATTAACTCAAATTTTATTAGAACAACAAATTTAATGTTATTATGTATCTGTTTTTCAAAAAGACACAACTAATATTTTACATCGAAATTTTAGTCGCAGCACGATTGATGGAAAATTTAATAAAAAATTAAATTAACATTACTAAGTAATTACATATTAAATTTCTTATTATTAGCTAAATTTGTGTTTTTATAAAGGTTTTTATTGCATAGTTTTTTCTAATAAAATATTCATTATATATGTATAAATTTGCATTTGGTGCTAAAATATAATTCTGTAGGTATAAATCTAGAAATTACAATGTATATACGATACTGTTTTATATAAAAACAATATAGATTTGTGATATATAAGAATCAAAAAATGGATAAAATATTACATATAGAATTATAAGTCATATATGAATAAAAAAAGAATAAAAATGGTATAGTTATAGTAAGATTTAAAAAGGGGTGAAACCAAACGTTCGTAAAACCGAAAAGGGGTGAAACCAAATTATCCCTTGGTTTCCTTATTAATTAATAATAACACTGTTTAAAGGGTTCCATTTTATTATTTAAATAAAAAATAAAAAACAATTGTACGAAAATAGAAAAATCGTAATTATAATATAATTCCAATCTATATTTTGTTAAAAAAACAACATAGAACTCCACATGAAAGAGAAATATAGGGGTGAAACCAAAATACGGTGTAACAGTACTAAGATGGAACCAAGTATCCTGTCAAGAAATAATTTAGAGTTCTACGAAAATAGAATTGTAATCATATTACGGTTTGAACAATTTTATTATTTTCTAGTGGTGAAACTAAAATATTGTTTTTATAATATTCATACCATTTTATTAAAATGAAATTCGACCAACAAATTAAAAAATTACAATTTAAACACATGACCTATTTACTTGGTCGTGTTTTATATTTCTCGAAACCTATTTAGTTGAGCCAATTTATAAACTTATTTATTTTAAAATATAATTAAAAATAGGATTCAAATCTATTAAAATAATAAAAAATCATGGCTTATAAAAATTTAAAAAAAGAGTAAAAATAATACATATGGAATTATAAGTCATATAGGAATAAAAAGGGATAAAAATAATACACTATAACATGAATCGTAAAAGCTGAAACCAAAAGGTGTTGAACTAAAAAATAAGTGAAATCAAAGTATCACTTAAAAATAGGTTTCATTTATTAATAAAGAAAAACGGGTAGAAATATTACATATAGAATTATAAGTCATATAGGAATCAAAAAAGAAAAGAATACACTTAGAGTTATAACATTAATAACCTTTATTAATAAGTGAAAGTCATATAGGAATCAAAAGAGATAAAAATTATACACTTAGAGTTAGAGTTATAACATAAATCATAAAAAGTGAAACCAACAAATGGTGGTACCCAAAAATAAGTGAAAACAAGGTACCAAAAGAGGTTTCGCTTATTAATAAAGGTTATTAATTATTTGGATACCGGTAACGACAAAATTAGGAGTGGAGCTTCGTTCTGAGTACCTGTAATCATGTTTATGCTATTAGGCGCGCTATTAATCTCTCAGATTCATTTTAGCTCTATTAATTCGATCACCTGGGATACAATGCAACAATGAAATCAAATTAAGGATAATTGGTCTAAAATAATATAAGTCCAGAGATAATCTTACCTTCATTGTTTTGGTCTTGGCTTGCTGTATGTTTGATCACGTTAATACTGAGCAAGTGCAGACCCCTTATATGTATATTTAAGGAAGTATGCAATTCCAAAAGGCCCAATAGACATGTTGCATCCAAATTGAGATAGTTCGAGTGAAACATAGAGAAAGTTACAAGAATTGCTGGCTTTTTTACATCAAAATTTATTTTTAACAATTGGGTTTTGGGGTCTGGTTCCTGGAGTTGGTTATTTTATATCTACCAATTCATGTGTCATGGTGGCTGCTATTTTATATTATCATCGGTAATTTATTTATTGTGTTCTTGCCTGTATACTTAAATTACATTTCAATCTTGATTTAGATAATAAAGTTATCATATGTAAAGTGTCACCGAGGTGAGACTCAGTTTTGTAATTTAATATTTGATTTCCTGTGTAGCGCATATGTTTAATATTTTTATAAATATTTGATAAATTAAAGTTATATAATTTTTCCTATAGAAAATAAAGACAAAATTTTGATATTAGTTAACTTTTAAATATGATAGATTTTTGCATATTTGATCACAATTTATATTTTATTTTTAAAATACTTATATAAAAACATGTTATATTTGCTGTTTAAATAATTTTATAAATTGTTGATACGTTAAAATTGACAAAAAAAGAAATCAAATAATTTTGTATATAGCAAAAAGTTCCCGCGTGCGAAGTACGGCTAATTTGCTAGTAATAAATAAAATAAAAAGAACTTACGTAGCCGATCGGTATAAATGAGATTCTCAAGGTGAATGCAGAAGGTGTCTTTATAATTAGTACATAATTTGATTGAAATATTAGAACGGTGGGACATTGAGAGTCATTTTTTTTGTAATAAACATAGATAGACAAAGAAGGGATCCTATTTTGTTTACAAGCCGAAGGAGAATAAATATTGAGTTAGTATGTCGACAAAGGCTGAACATCGTGATCAGGGAGTTCATCAAGAACATAAAACAAACGCGAGACAGGCAATCCGACGTATCATTAACCCTAGCGAAGCACCTCCTTTTAAACGACGAAAAACAAAAAAACCTAGTATTCTCTCCGATTTCTATACAAATTGTCCTTAGCTTGCTTGCAGCTGGTTCAAGTGGCGAAACCCTAGACCAACCTAAATCCACCGATGACCTTAACTATCTCTATTCCGGTGTTGTCAAACTTGTTTTCGTCGATGGTTCGTTCGCTGATGGTCCTTGTCTGTCCTTAGCCAATGGTGTTTGGCTCGACAATTCCTTATCTCTCAACCCTTCTTTTAAACATGTCGTCGATCATTTATACAAGGCTGCTTCTCACCAGGTTGATTTTAAGAACAAGGTCAGTATTTTCAGATTTCATCTATTTGATTTTTTTAAGTTTCATGGTTGCTTATTTGATTTATGGGTCGGATCTACATTTTAATGAACTGGTTTTAGTTATAATTCTCTGTTTAAAGGCTTTTTTATTCCCTTTCTGCGGAAAATTAAAGCGGAAAAAAAATTATCTTTTAATCCGAGCCGTTGAAATAATAGTGTGTGACATGTGTGTCAACCCATTACATTATTCGATTACAAACAATTACTTTTTTATGCCCCTTATATTTCAACTTTGACCAAATTTTGTATGTTTGAAATGGAACTACTATAAGCTAGAGAATCATGCACACTATTAAGTTATGGATGACCTAGGTTATAACATTTTCTCGTACAAATACATGAGGGTATATTGTAAATTTAGAATTAAAAAATGGTATTCACAAAAATGTTATGAAAAATGTATAGAAGAACCTTATAATCTGAGGGGATTTGTCGGAGGTCATCCTCATTCCTTAGGCTTTTCTCATTAAGCTAGGAAAAAGTTTAGGTATATTTATATCATATATGTGAACTGGTGCACCTTTTAACATACATGATCTTCAGGATGCAATATAAGAATCTGTTCACCTCTGTTTTTAATATAGGACATTATATGCACTGATTAGTTGATAATATAGAGTGTATTTACGTTTTGTTTTTGGATTTGTATCTTATTGATAGATGTATAGGTGATATGAACTTAAACATAAACAATGTACCTATAATGCAGTTTGAGGAGGCTAGGCTTTCAGTGAATTCATGGGTTAAAAAGAAGACTAATGGCCTTGTCCAAAAGATTCTTCCTCCTAACTCACTTAGCAGCTCAACTGTGCTTGTACTTGCTAATGCCCTCTATTTCAAAGCACAATGGAGTGATATGTTTGAGGAAGACATGACTGATGACTACAACTTTTACTTTCTCAATGGTAACTCAGTTAAAGTTCCTTTCATGAGAATGGGTGGACGTCAATGTATTAGTGTTTTTGATGGTTTCAAAGTGTTGAAGCTTCCTTATGCATCAATTGATTGGACCCAAAAACCCAACGGAAAGGGAGGTTGGACCTATAGTTGCGATAAAAAGCCAGAATTTTCCATGTACATTTTCCTCCCAGATACCAAAGATGGGCTGCCAGCATTGGTAGAAAAAGCTGGGGAAGAATCAGGATTCCTTGAACGACACATTCCATCTGAGTATGTCCTTATGGGGCAATTCCGGATTCCAAAATTCAAATTTGAGTATGATATGGAACTGTCAGAAGCGTTAAAGACGCTAGGGCTTGTCTTGCCCTTTGATCCATACGGAGGTCTTCGTGAGATGACTCAGGGTATGCCTCTAATAGTCTCAAAGATATATCATAAATCATTTATTGAAGTTAATGAAGAAGGCACTATAGCTGCTGCTGCAACTGTTGTTGAGGAAGAAATGGGATTTTGTTTAGAAAAGATTGAAGAGGTTGTAATTGACTTTGTTGCAGACCACCCATTCTTATTTTTCATTCGAGAAGACAAGTCTGGAATGGTCCTGTTTAGGGGTGAGCATCGGATGAAACGGTTGGGTTTGGACAACAAAACCACCATAACCATATTTTTCGGTTTTTCAATCCGGCCAACCATAACCGTAACCATGACCATTAGTATATAACCATAACCACCCAAATTATAACGGTTCGGTTTGGGCGGTTTCGGTTTTAAACCGTTAAAATAAAAATGTAAGTCTGAAATGGACAAGTATGTTATGCTGACAAAAATTCTCGCCATTGTAGGTCTTCCAGTGTGCCAATGCAGATTGTGGTCATTTCTACCATCCAAATTGTGTTGCCGAACTCCTCCAGCCTTGTGATACATTGAAAACTAAAGAACTTTAACTGAAAATCCATTCTGGGGAATTTTTTGTGTGTCCTGCCCATAAATGTAATATATCATATATGTATGGAAGGAGAAGACAAATCAGTTCATGGGTTGCAATTTGCAATGTGTAGGCGCTGTCAAAAGGCATACCAGTCTGGAGGTGGCTTTCAAAAAAAAAGAAATGGAACTAACACCAAAAGAAATAGAACTAATAGTCTTGACTACTGACTACATAACATAAATAAAAAATCAAATTACAACCAAATATAAAATTACAGTCTTTAGCATGACTCCATGAGTCCATCACACAAGTACACAACCATAAATCTGAATTATTTAGCATGTTGATTTGCAGGGTCTGTTCAATCTCCATCTACTTGTTAAATACCATCTTTTTCACCGGCCTCAACAGCCTCATCTAAATCTGTAATAATTGAATATCAAACAGTTACAACATGTCAGCATCTCATATTAATAATCACAAAAGTAATGACAGGCAGTGCTTGTAATAATACACAGTTTATTACTTTGTACCTTGCGCTATTTCTTCATATTTTTCCAAGTCTAGAAGCATTTCACGGAGTTGTACAGGCTGTTTTGGGGTCTTTAACCAACTCTGAGCGCAAAGTAATGTTTCCACTGTTTTGGGGAGTAAACTAGTCCGAAAATTGTCAATGACCCTGCTACCAGTAGAGAATGCAGATTCTGATGACACTGTCGATACCGGAACAGCCAGCACATCACATGCCATTTTTGAAAGAATGGGATATTTGACAGCATTAACCTTCCACCATAAAAGCACATCTAGCTCCTTCACTTGGGGATCAAATCTGTCCAAGAAGTATATTTCTAACTCAGACTTGTTATTGTCTGATTCTTCTGCCATCATATCATTCTCATATGCCCTTGACCTTTCTAACATCAAAATCGCATACATATCTAGGCCAGTAGGTGTTTCTTTTTCTTCTGCACCTCCTCTATTATCCATGAAACTTGTGTTGGGACGAGAATTAATGGATTCATAGTACCTAAATAACTTGTCGAGTGTTTCTCTCACTCTACTAGTTATATAACTACTTTTTCCAAAATCATAATCACACAACCTCTTTATGTTCCATTCGACATATTTCATTTTGTACCTTGGATCCAAAATAACAGAAACAAATAACAAGTAATTGATATTATTATAATTTCCCCAATACTTATCGTACTTGTTTTTCATTTCTTTGGCCATATTCGTCAAAGTCACATCACTACTTGAGCTGATCATCCATTTTATCATATCATGCACTTGAAGCATTTCATTAAAGAACAAGTTAGACGTGATGGATAATGAACTTGAAAAAGAGATAGTGCAATCATAAAAGAGTTTTAAAAACTGAACAAACATCCTAGCAGCTGCCCAATCATCCTTTTTAGGCGGTCCTCTAGTTTTTTTTTCAAAATAAGTCTTATATCCCTTATCTTCTTCTTCAAGTCTCTCAAATGCCTTTTCGAAATCAACCGAACTCTCCAACATTAGATAGGTGGAATTCCACCTAGTGTCTACATCCATAGATGGGAGAGACTTAGATTTAATTTTTTCAATCTCAACACACCTTTTAAATGTATCCAACCTAGCCGGCGAAGAACGCACATACTTAACAGCATTCCTAATTGCTTCCACAGATGCGATTTCTTCTTCTAAGCCATCCCTTACAACCAAATTTAGGATGTGTGCAGCACATCTAACATGTAGAAACTCATTCTCTACAATACAAGAGTTCCATTTTTTTGTCTTGGTTGCCAAGTACTTAACAAGATCATTATTTGACGTTGCATTATCAACTGTCAATGACAATATGTTATCAATCCCCCACTCTAACAAGCATTTCTCAATCACTTTACCTAGTACAAAACCCTTATGACTTACAACTTGCCGAAAATTCAGAATTTTTTTTTGTAGTATCCAGTCATCACCTATCCAATGGGCAGTTAAACACATATAATTAATCTTCTGATTAGAAGTCCAACAATCTGTGGTCATACTTATACGCTTCCCTTTAATTACACTCTTTAATTTTTTCTTTTCTTCCTTATAAACTTTAATGCAATCCCGCGCCACAGTCCACCTGGATGGAAGGACAAACCTAGGCTCTAAGCAATTAGTATATTTGACAAAGCCTTGACCTTCAACCATTCGGAAAGGGTACTCATCGATTATTACCATTTCTGCTAATGCTTTTCTACATTTTTCAAAATTAAAAGTATGGGACTTAAGGGTGCCACCTGTTCCCTCCTTTTTCTTTTCAAATGTAAGCATAGGCTGATTTTTGTTTGCCTTTTTGTTAGGATTCTTGACACACTGGTTTGCGTGGTGCCATAAGCTACTAGTTCCATTTTTTGTTTCATAAACATAGACCTTCTTACAATAATTACAAATAGCTTTCGTATCATCAATTGGATTCATGGTAAATATTTTCCAAATATCTGACCTTTGCCCTCTTTTTTTTGTAGATCGAGGTTGCGGACATTGTGGCTCAGTTCCTTGACCTGTTGCTTCTGCCATGTGATTATCAGCATTTGATCCAGTGGCGACATGAGGTACAGTCTGGGGAACTTCACTGATTTCAGGTTCCACAATATTAATCGATGGACTCGACATAATTGTATTCTCTGCATTATTAAACAAGTGAAATTGATAAGTTAAAAGAACTTACCATACAATAAAATTTAAACATATGTGTTCTCACAGGACTTTTATCAAACAAATATGATAATGTTCAAGAAATAACAAAGAAACTAAATCAATCCAAAGCAATCCAATCAAAGAAACTCAAGTTCGAAATCAAAGAATGAAGATATATATTATATTTATATATACAAATATACAATGAAGAAGAATAACTAACAAGCATAAAAATTAGAAATCAAACCTATAATATATGAGTAATCAAGACTTGAAAGAGGCTTGAGTGAGACTTGAGATGTAGAAGTGTAGACCTAAAACTCTAGAAATGTAGAATTGTTATGTGTTTGAGAGAAAGTGAAGAGGGAGCGGCTTTTTTTAGGGTTAAAACTTAGACAGAGAGAGTGAGAGACTAAGTGACTCAAGAGATTAAAAATTAAAACTGTGAAATCTTTTCAAGTACAAAGCCGTATGCAAATTAGATAATGGGTCGGCCCATATAAGTATATAACACTTAAAACTTTAAATTCCAGTGTCTATTCCCTATTGTATCAATCACACTATCACTTAAATATTATATATATATATATATATATATATATATATATATATATTTATTTATTTATTTATTTATTCGGGTGGTCCGGGTATAACGGGCGGTTTGGTTATCGGTTTGCGGTTCGGTTATATCGGTCAATATAAAATACAAAACCAAACCCAACCATTATTTTTCGGTTTTTAAAAAAATGAAACCATAACCAATCCAAACCGTTATAAAACCGTAAATTTCGGTTTGGACGGTTTGAAACGGGTGGTTTGGGCGGTTTCGGAAAATTTTTGCTCACCCCTAGTCCTGTTTATTGGCCAAGTGCTTGATCCTTCGACAAATTGAACTGCAGGCAGACTAATAATCTAGTAGATGGAAAGACTATATATATTTTAGTAGCATGATGGACAAATTTTCTATTTGAAAGGTTGATGAGAATAAATGGCTAGACAGTTTTATTGTTTATGTATTATCCATTGTGACATTTCTTTCATTAGAATCTCAATTATTTGGCTATCACAACTTCTTTCCTACATTATGGAAGAACGCTGATGCCAAAACCACAACAGCTTGAACCACTACAAACAAGGCTAAGAATCACTTATGTTCATGATTTCCAAATCAATATATCACACTTTAAGTTTATACAAATAGAATCACTTTTAGGTAGTATTTGTTTATGCTGAAGGCTTAGTATATCACATAAGTTAGACTGGACAAAAAATAAAAGCCAGTATCAACTTAAACAACCAGCCATACTCTTAAGACTGTTCAGATCAGATTTAATGTCCAAATATGTTGCAGTTCTATAGAGGCATAGATAGAAGCAAAAGCAACATCCTAGGTATGCAATCCTGTATACTTTACAAGTCTGACATTCTCTACGAACTTGACAAGATTTCCCTGTAACTAGGATCCCAGTTTCTACATAATGAGTCATTTTTTAGGTGTTACCAGCTGGTTTATTACATCGACTCCTGCAACTGATTTAGTACTTGTTTCCGCAGAACACTTTCATATCCTGGAGTAGTATACGTTTGGGCATGTTCCTTTTAAACACTGCATTAGAAGTTGGGCATGTTCCTTTTAAACACTGTATTAGAAGTTTAAACATTTGATGTCCGAGCCAGGATTGTCCAATTAGTTGGAACCCATTTGAAAAGGCAAATGCATGAAGTCGCATATATCTTGAATATAGCATGAAATATGAATGAATCTTTTGTAAGAAAATTGAAGGCCAGACGCTAAATGCTCGAGTTGCATTTGAGCCCACAACTTACATTGGTCACAAAGCATAAATTCCTCTAGAAAAATAAAAATTGCATGTGTATTTGAGAAATACGCATAGCTTTGAGGGATACACATATCTTACATGCTTATCTTGAAAAGGCCCTTCGAAAATGCATATTTCAGAGGCAAACTTTTTGTATTTGCCATTTGTATTTTGAAGTTGAACATTTGGGAGATGTGGATCTCCAGAAAATGACTAACATAAATTGAAGTCTTAAATGTGTATCACAAAAATTCTCAAAAGATTTTAAATACAAAAGATCTTGGCTATGGTTAGACAAGATTTTAAATTATTCTCACAGTTCACACAACTGGAATAGAAATGGGAACAAACATAAGATACATCATAACAGACATTAACTACTGGTAAATGGTGATCATTCTTTTGCGAAACTATGTAAGACCTTTTATTCTGAAGTTCCGTTACCATTTCAGCATATACCTGAGTTTCTATTTCAGCCGCGTTACTATCCATCTCTTCCACTTCTGCTATCCCATTCCGTATAACCTTGTGGTCACGATGCTTCAAGCCTTTAACAAGTCTGAAAGCCTTACCGCCAAACTGTGCTTTGCATCTGGGGAAACACCATGCTCCCCAATGATTGAGTCCAATATTGCTTCTGCCAATTGTTTATTGTCTATCACAGCTTTGCCGTCTTCTGGTATAGATGAATCCTTGGAGAAGCCGATCTATATTGGACAAATAAGTAAGGAATATAAAGAATAAAAGAGTACAGAACGTGATAGAACTAGATACAAAAGTAGGTACCAAAATCAGTAATTTGATCAACTAAGCGTTTATAATTGATAAGGGAGCTAGAAAAGTTCTAAAAGCCAAACACACTTCCACAGAAGAACGGTATTAGTGCATAGTTTTGAGCCCGGTAGGGGAACCCTCTGCAAGTTGCAAGAGGCCCAACCAAAGAAAACACATTAGATTAGAATAAAAAATGAAATTCTTATTTGATTTATTTTTTTCTTATTAAACTTGTATATTAGTAAGCAGCTGTTATTTCACTAAAACTTGTAGGAAATCATTAATTCAAAATTTACAGTTCTGTGAATTTGGAGCACATACGGTCAATGATCCAGCAGATGATTGTGTGAAGAGGATTGAGGAGCCCGGAGGAAAATTTTCATCTTTGAAAACTTCAAGAAACTTGTCAATGGCTTTTGCCTCTTCATCAGTATAGCTACCAATTGCTTTCCAATGAGCAACACAGTTTTCTGCGACTTTCTCTGAATATTGTTTGCCAGTTAAAGGCAAAATCGTCGTTACACGTGTAAACTTCTCGAAGGGACCTGCAAAACAGGTTATTACAATAGCGTGAATAACTTCCAGTTTTACCTTTAACAACTGCAACATTATTTTGGTATCCGAAATTTCATACTATATATTAATCTACTTGGCATTCCTCTTTCCATTTAATGTTGAAAATTCAGAACTGGCACAAAGGGTTAAAACTGCTGCGATGAAGGGATAACTTCAAACAAATTACCAAATGATTTATGTTTACCTTAGTCAATTCCAAAAACCAAAAACAGGGTTATGGGGTCAAGAAACAACAAAATCTTATACTGCAACGATGAGAAAAAACCTCAGAATGAGAGAGAGCTGCTGTATAAAGTTATCGAACCAGTTTTCGAGGAACTGCAGAATTCTTTATTCTTAATAAGATTTCATGTCTTTCCACAAATGTGCGTGATTTGGGAATTTAATTGTAACTAAAGTATCAACCGCAGCTAATAAACTTCAGAAACATACTAATCCAAGCAAGATAGTCCGTTTAAGTTGTAATGGAGTAGTAAAATAGTTTTCCTAAAAAGATGATCCCAGTACATCCCTATTCCCTTGACTATTTATTGCTAACATTGAAGGAATGTCTTCAGATCCAAAAAATACTATTGGGGAAAATAATATAATTTGGGATTTATTTTTAACCAATTAATCTGCTACACAGTTTAAATCACATTTCCTTTGTATTGAAATCCTAACAGAGTACAGATTTGATATGTTAAGTGCATTCAAATGAAATATTCCGAAACCTATTTAGCAAAAACAAAGTCCTAAACCTCTAGAAATTAACCATTTCTTTAGATTTTCTGTATTAATCGAAGCTAAAAATTAACCTATTATAATAAGAAGTCAGAAACAGGCAATAGGAATAATTCTCTGAATGCATTAGAGTTAGAGTGTAAGAAATATGGAGCTCTAACCAGTAACGATGTCATCGAAGAAAGGGACGGATTTCGTCAACTGGTCTGCCGTCTTGCCCTTCCACTTAACCGTGAGTGAAGGAATTGCAGAATCCTCTAAGTACACACCTATGGCCGTAAATTTAATGAACTTCCCCTGAATTTCCATGCCTCTTACACCTGCATACATCTAACATTAATCACAACAATATTTCCCTAACAAAATAAATTATGTCCAAAATTTATAAGATCCCGGTAATCCCAATTCCTAACACATTCAGATTTTAGGAGAACGGATTACTGAACATGCTATGAGAAGGTCTCAAGTTCAAATCCCATCTCAAAATAGTTATCACTTCAGCGAGATCATATGTAAACATGAATATTTTTCCAATGGTAGCTAGATAATAAGTTGGAAATCTAATAAACACCCTATACACAAATGTAATATATAAAAAGAGAGACATGCATAGGTTGTATCATGTGTACCTGCGCCGGCAAGGAAGAAGGAATGACAAGTGCCGGGAGGTTTGACCGTGGACGGAAAAACATGATTTTCGACCTGAATTTCAGTAACGGAAGGAGACATGGTAGAAGTAACGTGCAGAGTGTGAGGAAAAGCAGAGGCAGTGAAGTTACAAATGAAATTTAGAAATAGCAGTATTGTGTTTGTGTGTAAATAGGTACAGTTTGTAATAAATTTAGTGAGATGTGGAGTAGAGTTGGGTAATGTCATGTGTTATACGTTTTGTAGTAATTATACCCCATGTACTTGCGGAGTAAAGTCCTCCTCCAACTTAAATAGGGTTTTGTCGTTGTAGGAGTAACATTAGTTGTTGTAAATGTCAACTTGTAATTAATGAGTAAGTGTTATGTCACGGGTTATATGTCTATTTTACTTTTCATCTTATTTTAATAAATCACTTATTAAATTTTGTATAAATAAAAATTACAATGTGTTTGCTCTCATTTTTACACAATAATACCCCTAAATTTTTAAATATTACATTAATTATTTCTATTCTAAAAGATAAGTAAATATACATTTATATCTACACACAAAAATTATAAAATAATATATATTTTCAATTTCTATATAGAAGTGTCTTTTAATCAATATTAAAACTATAAAATTTGCATCAATTAAAGAACATCACAAATTTTGGAAAATTTTGATTTTACAAAGTGAACTATTAAAATGGGATAGAAAAAGTAATAATTTAAATTTAATAAAATCTCATGACATAAGTTCTTATAAAATGTGATGAAATTATGATCATAAAAGATTTGAAATTAAAATAATTTATCGCTAATTTTTCATGACCGATAAAATTTGAAGTAAAATTTTTACAAATTTTTAACTAAAAAATCACAATTTTATTAAAAAAATATTAAAAAATTTAATATAGCATAACTTCGGCCTAGATTTGTCGCTCTTGATTCAAGGGAAAAAAGGCCCCAAATATTATTTTTTTTGATTCAAATGACCCTGGATATCAATTTACAAAAAAATGACCCAAATATCACTCCAAAATGAAGTTTCGGTTGAAGTTTTGTTATTAATAAAAGTGTAATTTTGTGTTTCGTTTTCAACTTTTTTTAAAAAAAAGAATTTAAAATACAACTTCAATTCATGTTTACGGGGCAAAACGTCATATTAACTCATTTTGGATTTGCGTTTTGGTTTTTTTTTTGCATCCTGAGAAAAACTCGGTTAGAAACTGCGTTTTTATAAGAAACTAAGTTTGAAAACCCGTTTTTATATCCATAAACTAAAGATGAGACCGTGTTTTTTACCAAAACAATTTCTGAAATTGCGTTTTCATCCAAAACATAGTTTGAAACCATGTTTTTAAATAAAAACACAAAATGAAACTGCGTTTTTCTTTTATTAAAAAAATTATTTTAGAAAACCTTAACACGAAACTGCGTTTTTCGTTTATTTTGAAAACATAACCCGAATCTTTATTTTTAAGTAACATTTGGTGCCAACAATTTAAAAAATGATATTGATGGTCATTTGACCCCAAATAGCTGCGGTAAGTTTGTAAAACTTTAAATATGTTGACTGAATAGTCTAGCGTTGAAAATAATGGGAGATGCCGGCCATATTATGACGTGGGCTTTAAATTCACCAACCGGCCCAACTACCATTTCTGATTATTGTTAGGTGCAAGCTGCGGTGGATATCGTCCCATCCCCTCCCCCTCCTGGGAAAATATTATAATAATCTGCAAAGGTATCTTTTTAACTTTTTTTATAGAGGGTAAGTTTGAAAACATCTCCCCTTTATTTATTTTTTCGGACGAAGCCACAGATGATAATTACACTCCAATTGTTTTACTTTAATATTAGAATACAAATTAGTAACTCTTTTTTGTTACAATTTTTTTATTATATGCCCATAAACATGTAATAAGCGCGGAAATTGAATACATTTTGATTGATTCAATTTTTATAATAATGATGAATCTGCCTTCACAAAAATTCTCCCAATCAAAATAGCCTAAAATTCTAATTTTCCGCGCTTATACTTTAGAAAGGCACATAATTACCTTGGTTCACGTGGTTTGCAGGCTATTGCGTGAGCCCGTAGGGTTTACCCAGTGCGCACCCGAAAGGTAGCGGCTGCGGGTTACCTACGATAAAAAAAAAAAAAAAAAAAAGGCACATAATAAAAAAATTATTTTTTTATCGGAGGTAATCCGCAGCCGCTACCCTTCGTGTGAGTACTGGGTAAATTCTAACCATTTTTTTATCGGAGGTAACCCGCAACCGCTAATTTTCGTGTGAGTACTCGGTAAATTCTACGACTTTACGTAATAGCCTGTGAAACACGTAAATCAAGGTAAATTATATTTAAGCGACAAGCCATGTCTCAAGAAGTATAATCATAAATTTTCCTCTCATAAGATTCGAACGTGTGACCAAAAAGATAGTTATCCCTCTTTAATTAGCTGAGTCAATCCTAGCTGTTTAAAAAAAAACCGTTTTTGTTATCATATGGTCAATATAATATTTTTTGTATATTTTGTCCAAAAATTACATACAAGATATTCCGGGCTTAATCTGCTAGAAGGTGTGACCTTATTTTGGTTACAATGAAGTTAGAAGCAAAGAGGTTTGGGCCCAAGGAAACAAAGAGGAAAAACGAGGGTACGAAGATGGGCCACAATTTAATTCATTGCTTAATAACAAGAGTCTTGATTACATGAAATACTTTCTTAATCACAAAATGTTTATTACGTTTTATTTATTTTTTAATTTTAAGAATGGTTAAACATTGTTTAAAAATTAAGCAACTATACAAAACGAATTGTAAAAATTCCTATAATGTATTTTAACATTTTTTTGAATGATACAATTTTCAATTTTTTTTAATTACGGAAAGTTGTAAACATATGCAACCTTTCATAATATTTTTACATTTAGTTTATGTATTATAAATTTATAACAGATAATACTAATTTATGATGATGTAACAACAATCAACATAAAAGTATGAAGATTTTCATTAAATTGAATATAATACAGGGACAAACCCCCAACCGTCGATATAAGCAGGTGATAAAACAAATAACATACTAAAATCAATTAGATGATTTGTTTCCTGATCGTTTAACACATAGAATTTAAAAATTCTTGAAGCTAAAAACGAAATCAAAGACATCTCAGGCGATCCAAATTGCACCAGCATCTCTGAAGATAGCAACATCGCAATTGACCATATCACGTAAAAACTATGATTAGCCCAATGTTCAGAAACAACAATCGCATAAAATGAGATAGGAGAAGCGACACTCCAACTATCTACATGCCGGACACCAGCTATAAACATGCCGAAGGCACCCCAGCTATCTACATGCCGGATACCAGCTATAGACATGCCGAAATTGTAAACCCATAAAAGATGAACAATCTTTGGTTGTGAAAGGTGAGCTCTTGCAATAATCATCACCGTCCCAGATTCGATACAGGTTTTGCAGATCAACAAAAATATCAGCAACTTCGTCCTCAACAGATCCAATACCAGATTAAACCAATCATGACTAAGCAAAAATATAACAAACACTCTAAAAGGAGAGACAGATACACACTCCAAGAGGAGAGACACACAAATACCTAAAAGAATTGGGTTTTATTGAAAGGAAATCAGCGAGAATAAAAAAAATGAAGGGATTGGGACTTTCCACTGGAGAAAACCAGTAGAAACCCCTCGATTTACTTGAAAATTGACAAATCCTAGAAGAGGGGAGAGAGGAGGGAGGCGGCTCAAAAAGATAGTACTAGTAAATGATTTATCTACGACGGTACTTAAAGTAATTTTATCTAGGTTTATATATCTAGTAATACTAGAGTCACAAAAAATTTACAAAATATTGTTGCAAAATGATGTGTCATAGCTTACATGACATTATAAAATAATTTTATTGATGCGAGATCCATTTTTTATTAATCAATAAAAATTTGACAAATGACATTTTATAACTTTTTTAGAAATTAATTTGGTAACATTTCCAGGCCTGTTTGCATGCATTTCATGATTTCAATGAACAAATTTGTGGCCATGATTAGTACACATTTTCGCAGCATAATGAACTTCAAGAGTCCCAAATAGAGATGCACAAAAAATCTGGACCCGAAAATCTGACCCGTCCCGATTCGGTCAAAACCCGGTCAAGCCCAGCCCAGTCAAAGCCCGGTCCGGTCCCGACCCGAGCTTCGGGCCTCGACAGACCTTATATTTTTAGGCAAAGCCCGGCCCGACCCGGTTAAAAGCCCGGGCTTCGGCCCAGCCCGGGCCGATAAAAAGCCCGAAAAAGTCCGGTTATAATCTGATTATTCTAATATCTTTTCTTATATATCTATAAATTCACATTTATTATAAATATAAATAATACTTTAAACACATATATATTAACATATTTGTGATTAATAATATTATTTATATACTTCGTTACCTAAATAATGAAAGAATATATAACAAGTACACTATATATATTTAGATATCATTGTTATCATAACAATGATAAAATATATTATTCTTTAAACATGTTTATTTTTTGCCGAAATTAAATATTTTCAACGAAGTAATGTTTTCGTAAAATATTTCATGTAAACTAATACATTTTAATGATGATCTAATTGCTAACATATGTATTCTTCGGAATCTTTAATAATACTCGATCCGATTTAAAATAGAAAAAACCCGGCCCAATCCGATCCGGCCCGAAAAAAAAGTCCGGTTAGGCCTCGAGGGCCCAAACGGGCTCTGACATTTTTGAAAAACCCGGGCCAGTCAAAATCAAAGCCCAAAAAGCCCGACCCGGTCAAAGCCTGGGCTTTAAAAAGCCCGGGCTTTTTAAGCCCGGTCCGGTGGGCCTTTTGTGCATCTCTAGTCCCAAATAGGACCAAATGCAGTAATGCCCGAGGCCTTGCAAGCATCTAAAACATAATCTTTCCTTCCTTCAGGATTGCTAGTAACAATCACAACTTCAGCTCCCCATTTCTTAGCAGCATCAACACTCATTTGAGACACATTAGGCCTTCCCTTTTCTTCAGGATTGCTAGTATCATGAACAATTACCTTTTCTTTAGCACTGACCATTTTTTGAATTTCTTTGCCAAAGTTTTGCTCAATCCCTTTAGCCACCCAAACATCAGCCGAGCATGGTTGTAACAAGAAGGAAAGGAAAACTCAAATACTCTATCATACATGTTTACTAGATAAGGCAGCTCTGCAAAGTGAACCTGCCGAACCCATAAATGTTTTGGAGGTTTTGATACAAGTGTTTTTGTAGATTCGCCAACTGCACCGGCAAGCATCATATGCTCCTGTTTATTATCAGAAACGATGCAATTCGGATAATGGTGAACGACTGATTCTTCCTAATCAATGAAGCATGACTAGATGGTGCAGAGTCCCCTTACAGGGCCGGGACACGTCTCACAGTTATCCATGGGAGGAATGTTAGAATTGTAATAGAAAGAGTTAGCAAGAACTCTTGTTGTCTCATCAGTTTAGAATGATCCTTGTATGATTTTCTTTCAGGATCATATGTGAAATGCTGCTAAGCAAGACAAGCACAAAAGTCCAAGGATTGCTGAAGCAACCCCGATAATCTCAGGTGAAGCGTTGTCTCCATCTTTGAGAGTTAAGACTAAAGCATATATAAGCCATGCAACTAAAGACACTCCACAACCACTATGCATGCTTCCAAGAGATTGCAAAAGAGATGTTATGGCCAATTATAAGTGAAGAGGCATCCAAGACCAGCCAAAGATATTTACAGCCATCCAAAAGAGCATTCGTAAGAATGCCTCACTTCGACATAATGTCAAAGCAAGAATATTTCCTATGGCAAATACAGCAGCATGGTTTCTTGCATATGAAAAATTCTCAGTTGCACCAAGAACCAAACCAATTATATTGAGTGACTTTCTGTGGTTCACATTTTACACAAGGTGGTGACTGCGGAAGTGCATGATTATGACTCTGGCCTTCTTCCATGCCAACTAGTACATTAATGTCATCATAGACATCATCGTATTCCTCGACATCTACGTCATAAAAATGGCTACTAGCTTGGCTAGGAGACCGCAGATTCATGCTCAATGTGGGTGCAATTTTATAACTGCTTCCACATCGAAGCGAAAATCGTGAACTATGAGGTTGAGGTTCTTCAAGAATAGGTGAATGTCCTATGGCAAATGAATTCTGCTGAGACTTCATTTCAAATGCTACACCTTAAAAACTCGAAAATTTAGCAAGTTCTTCTTGATTTGCCATGGAATTGATACGTTCTTGTACTTAAGTCGTTTTTCTCTGGTAGATTAATGCATTTTAGTTTGCCTTTTTTTATAATGTAGTTATGTAATCAGCCCCTGCTTAACAGTAGCAATGTCATAATCACCTGCTAATTAATTCTCGTTTGGCACATACTAGTAATCCAATATGTCAAATATTGTCAGTGTCATATATTGTCAGTGTCATATATTATCAATTCTCAAAGTACAATCCAAATTCTTCATTGACTTTGAATCAAGGGGCATAAATTTAAAAAGGAATAAATTATAACAAGATCATTTAGAAAACTATCCAAACTTTGTCATGAAAATTGACAGATAACATTTTATTTTCATGAGACAATAGCAGAACTTGCTAAAATCTGTGAATGTGAGACACCTGGGGCGGCTTGCTTAGTTCTGTGTCAAAGCGGATAAACGGTGAGCAATATCAAAAGATTTTATAGACTGAGATTGAGAGTTAGAACAATTATTAGATAATGTCAATAACAATGAAGTATTAGAGATTAATCACTTAATCAGGCGGCTTTTTTTAAAATATTTCAAAGTCGGATGTTTTACATAGTCCTTGCTTGGCAATGTCATGAGCTAAGTTCTTAGGATTCAATTGTTCTGTTAGGCGCGGATGAAGAACATCAAATATGATGTCCAAACAGGCCTTCTCAGCAGCAAATCAACATGTATCCAATATCTTTGCAGCAGCCAAGTATTAATCTACCTGCAGAACTTTACTCAAACCAAATTCCATGATCACTCTTCTAGAATGTTCAACAGCACGTATATACAGCCGTCTCTCAATAACACTTTCTGATTTTCTTTGTTTAATGAAGTAAATTTAAACGGAGATTTTGACATTAGACATCTCACAATTAAGAAGTGAGCAGCTATACCCTGGCTTTTACAGTTTCGACATTACAGTTGTATGTAGTGGCTCCTCGGAGAACATAATATGTGTAAGTGTGTCTAATACCGATATCTATACTCTACACTGTGAATAAAATTTACGCCTACACCAACAGGGTTTACAGTTACTCTTAATCTATATAAACAAAAGGACCCTGTTGATAAAGCATAAAGTTTTCTGCATTTAGAAATTAAAATCTAAGTTCCCTTTTGGAGGCAACATTATTGTTTAGGGGATACCACTGCAATTAGCCAAAGGCCACATAAGGTGGTGGATCAAGAGGCCCCATATCCAAAATTCATGTATTTTCAGCTTCACATAATTTCATAGGCAAGGCTTTTGTCTTAGCTACAATATTCCAATTAGCAACTATGACAGTTCATGGCACAGCATGTTTGATTGTTTACAACGCCTGTCGGTAGGATAACTGGCAATGAAGGTCCTGCGATGGTATCTTAGAGGGTCTGCTTGCTGCTCATGAAGCAATCAAGACTAACATTTTGATCCTCATATTTTGGTTTGTAGCCCACTGGGGATGAATTTCAAAATGGCACAAAGAGACCTTTGCTGCTCTTATCTTGTATCATTCTCCACTTTTAATAATGTTGGGATATGTTATTATGCGTATTCATATTATTTCATTCCAGGGTAGAAGGTAGAAATCAGAAAAGAGGGGATATTTAAACTGTCTGGTGATTATGTTGATGCTAGAGTTTTGTGCACCGGATACGACATTTTTCTATTTTCGATGATAAAATAGTAAAGAGTGAACATCACACCTATGGAATTCCACTTATCAGCCCCTTTTGTGCATCTACTGATCAACACTTTCAGCACTCAGCAGCCACAGAGCTTGCTAAAACCTGCCAGTGAACTGAGTGTTAGATTTGAGTGGGCCACCTAAAAATATTAATAATATTCTAAGAGCAGCCCTTCAGAACAGCTTAAGCTTAAAGGTGATGGTATTTTTATTCATTCTTAATCCTAATAAAGCAAACTTAAAAATAGGGGCCGTGTTTTTTAACAGGAGAACCAACAAATATCCTGAGTATCAAAGTTTCACAGACATCACTTGCTTCACTGCCATTCCCACTATAGAATGTCGGGGAAGTGTTTTAATCCTCACTCCTAGGCTATGCTTCTTGAAATATATATGCATGATGAGTGATGACACATGTAACACACGCGTCCCCTCTCCCCTCCCCCCTTCCCCGCGAGAGACTTCATTATTGCATGCTGTACTATTCCGACTTCTAATTTCAGCTTGAGTACCTGCTATGATACTTAAATTGGGCAAGCCTATGGACACTCTGACACCTCGGATTCTTAATGTTAAACCCTTCCAACCTAATCCTAGTAACATCGAATTTACACACATGCATCACCATAAACAATGGTTTAGTATAAGTTAGGTCGCAGAAGCAGAAAACCAGGGATTATGAAGTGAGTTCATATTAAATATTTGGGTTACTAGTTTTGTTAGGGCATAGTGTATACTTTAGAAGAAACAGAGGCTCAACAATAACTTTTAGTGCATCATTTCGTAAAAGGTGTAAGACCAATATATAATGCCATCACACAGAAGTGGCCCTTCAACCCTTCATCCACCAATTCAGCCATCCAAAAATATATAAAATCTTCTTTACACACAGCATCCAACCACTTAACATAAGAGTCGATGTTAGAAAGTAAAAATGTGCAGCATATATATCCTCAGTTAAAATACCTCGAATGATCCAGTTTGCGAAACTGCCAACCCTTGTCAAAATGCAGGTCTTGCAAGGAGTAGTAGTAATAAATTTGGCCTAAACTAATGAGAAAATGTTTATAATTCCAAGCCAAATAATTGTTGTAAGCTCTATCTTGAATTCAAGACTTCAATAGTAAGTAACACATTTACCTTTTCCTTGCTCTGGGTGGTCATCGACAAGGTCCGTTAATCAGGCCATGATACAAAGTAAAAGTAAATCCTGATGTTAATGCATCCAGTGCTCGAGAAGAACCTGAGCCACAATTAGCACAATGATTAGTGTACGACGAATACAATCAAAACCTGCTAATATGACCAATGATTCTATCCATAGCTTTTTCAAAAATTTTGTTGAAGTGTGAATATCTTATGATACAGAGACATTATAAACAATAAAAAAATGTATCACAAAAGTTGGAGAAGAAGACATGGATGATTGTCGAGCAATACAAGAATTTTAACGAATATTATAATTGACACTGCTGAAAAAAATTTCTGCCAAACATTTTTAAGAAAGTGTTTCCATTTCCAGAATCTTTATTTTACAAGCATTTTATAAACTGAAAAAGAAAACACTACTTTCACCTGTGGCCTTCCCCTATATAAACAGCAATTTGCAAACAACTAAACTACACCAACACATATTTCACAAACACACCTACATTGGGAGGAAAAGAGAGTGCAATGGCAGCAAATTTCGATTCATGCAACCATGCAGATGAAGATTATATTGATATGGCAGTGAGCTCAAATAGCAGTGTTTTCTGCCATGCCATGAGCTCTCCTCCGCATTCCAGGGAATTTGAATTCCAGATGTTCCCCAGCTTTTCAGAAAGCGACACAACTACTTCTCCAGCTGATGAACTCTTCTACAAAGGGAAGCTTCTTCCACTTCACCTCCCACCGCGTTTACAGATGGTTGAAAAATTGCTGCAGAATGCCAACTCCTATGATAAATATGCCTACTCCTATGATAAATATGCAGATTCTTTTGATGAGTTTTTTAGCACTCCATTAGAAAATACCACCCCTGCAAGCACCACCCCCTTTGAATCCTGTAATATCTCACCATACGAATCTTGTCAGGTTAGTCAAGAACTAATGCCTGATGAGTATTTATACGAGTATTCTACTGAAGCAAGTGATTTCATTGCTGATCACCAGAAAAAGTCATGGACAAGAAAACTTAAGTTAATCAAGCAGTCGTCCCTTGGTTCAAGGATGAAGGCTTCCCATACTTATCTGAAATCTTTGTTTAATAAGTCTGGATGTTCAAATGAGTGTTCTGCAGCAGCTTCAATAGGAGAACGAGCAATTCCTATGGCAAAAGAATGTGCAAACAATTATAGAAAAGTCGAAAGAGAAGCACTTGGAAAAATACATACAAGCAAATACAAAATGTCAACCAAGAGGAGCATTAAGAATGGACAAAATCCTGAGAATGGTATTGGTCATCATAGAAGATCATTCACTTGTGCTATCAAGCGGCTTTCAACAACTACGTCTTCATCTTTTTCATCTTCAGTTGGCTCTTTGTCGTCGTCAAGTTCAAGTACTTCAAATGGGTTTCCAGAATCACAATCATTCAAGCTAAATGGCAGTACATATTCAGATATTGAAAATTCAATACAGAGTGCAATTGCTCATTGCAAGAGTTCTCAGCAGCTGTTTCATTCGAGAAAAGATTTAAGTGATATGGAATCATATACGTTCCCCTCTTCTAGGATTACGTATGAGGACAGAGAGAGATATGAACTTTGCCAGGTCTAACTATTGGAGAATGATTATAAATGATCCATAGATATTTAATTTCATCATGCTCATTTTCCATTCTATGTTCATACTTTTGTGCAAGTCCATTCAGACCATTCCTATTATTCATTACAAGTATTGACATTGTCAGGGTTTTTGGTGTTATAAATCAGAAAATATACTAAGGGTCGGAACGAGGAATAATATAACTTTTTAAGAAGATATTATCAGTTATCACAAGATTTTCATAGAGACCAAAAAACTGGGAATCAAGTTCTAATTTAGAAAGAAAAATATTATTTTCATTAGTATATATTTCGTTACAACTGAAATATGCCACCCGTTTCCATGTTTTATCAGAGGTCTCATGAGGGGGATAACTGCAAGTAGTAATTATTAATAAATCTCAAAAAAATATGAAACAGAAAGAAAGTATTGAGGTTTAGAGGAGAATTAACCTTGGGAATGACGAGTACGGAAGAGAGAAGAAGGTGAGGTAGAATTAATCAGGTCGTAGACAATTTTGTCAATAGTTATTTCAGCTTCAGTAATCAATCCGTACATAAATCTCTCCACACGATTCTTCACATGTTTTCTAACCATCTTTCCCTAAACCGGTGCTTCAATTATTTTTATGCGCACTTCTTGTACAAGTGGAGATTTCTTACGCAGCACAAAACCCGATCAAGAGCCACCTGCCGTTAGGCCCTTACTTTCATCTCACCGATCTTACACCTTCGATGGGTGGAATGAACAACAGAGATTAGAAGGCATTACTTATCTAACGCTACAAACTGATACCAAATTCTGATATTCTGTTTACCCACTTTAATACATCGAGAGCATATACATGGCACATTTGAACCTCCAGATGTTTAACTAGCATGCAACAAATGGCCACCAGTACTACTAAACATCCAAAATATAGTGCCAGATGCAGATACTTGAAAAACATGCTAATTGCTAATATGAACACTGGATATGATATGTTCATCTATAAAAAAAGTTTGCAAATCATTTTAATAATGTACCTTCCATGATTGTTTACAATGTTACAAGCAAACTTTAGTAGTAAGGTTAGTAGCTAGACTCTTAAAGTGCATACATCCGGTGAACTTCTGAATCAGAAAAATCAGAATGATGCCATGAGTTGGAGCCGCTTCTTGCATGCTTCTCCCTCTTCCTCATTGATCGGACTCTCTTTGACTTCACAACGTAGTAAGTCATGGTGCCAAGAACTCCGGCCATTATTATTCCTCCCACGACTGTTACTAGAATTGCTGCCCACTCGTATTTGCGACCAACGACAATGTAAGAGGATGCCATGAATGCCACAGAAGTGCACACAGAAGCCAGCCACATCAGCTTGTTAATTACTTCTACTACCCTCCGTTCTGCTTTCGTTTCACCTCTAACCAGTGTAATTTGAATGACCACAACAGCCAATGACGTGAAAAGAGCAATGGCATTAAAGATGAAGAAGATTTTAAAAGAAGCCCTGCTCACCACTACAGCCATCCCCTGATCGTTATCTCCACCAGGTACAGTAAATATAGCTGCAAATGCAACTGTAGCAAAAAGCACAGCCACCACAGTCACCGAGTTGGTTGCGTTATTAATCCCTTCCCGGTGAAGCTTCCTGAGCTCTTTAGCAATCCCATGAACATTCTTGTTTGTTCTCTTAGTTTGCTCGAGCTGTGTGTGAACATCTTTCTTTATTTGAGTTACAGTATTCCTTAACTCATCCCTTGGTTGGTTCAACTCGTTAGCTCTAACAGCACCACGGCGAATGAGGCATGCCCTTATATCTGAGGATTCTTCAGAGAGTGGAAGCCCTTCAGCTATGTCAAGTGCCGTTTTGTGGTCTCTGGTTGGCGCATTAACATTAATATCAGGGAGGCATAACAACTCGTTTACTATCTGCACCAAACAAGAAATAATGTTACTAAATGTTGGATTTTGTAGTTATACTTTTTATGAATGAACTTCAAAAAATGTACAAAAATACTAATTAGTAGATGGAAGAATTGTAGTGTGCTACTAGTGACTTGCTATAGTAAATAAATGACGAGAACAATCTTGAAACTATTACTTCTTTTCCGGGTGATGCTGATGAAAAGAGGTTATAAATTGAGCCTAGAACCTTTTGGCTTTCCATAAGGTTCAAAATAAGTAAACTCGTATTCACAATTGTTTTTATGGTAGTCATCTTCGAATTAGATGGTGAACTAAGAAGACCGAATGATAGTGTGTGTACAATTATCGGCCGAATACGTCATGTACTCATGATACTATCCCGGCTATTACCTTTCCTATCCTTCTTTTCTCAAACAAGATCATACATCACTGATATGTGTGGTTTTAATGCTATATGAAAAGTTACAACTGTTGCAACACATATCAATAATGAAAATTTAGCTTTAACATTGAATACCTCAGCTCGTTTTTTCCTGGTAGCCACATGCAAGGCTGTGTTACCAAACTTGTCCGGAAGCATTACAATAGCGGCATCAGCTTCAAGAAGTAGCTTCACCGCCTCACAACTATGACCTTTGACAGCCATATGCAACGCAGTCTGTCCTTTTTTATCTGTTCTTCTAGCCAACTGAGGGTCTTTATCTAATAATGACTTTACAATGTCCACATGTCCCCCTCTTGCTGCTAAATGCAATGCATTTTTCCCATTCGATCTGGCAATCTCTAACAAATTACAGTCTTTTGACAGTAGTTCATTTACTACGGATGTATGTCCTCTGGAAGCTGCAGATATAAGAGGAGTTGCATGTTGTGGGCCTATCGTTTTGCTCAGCTCTGGGTCGTGGTCTAGGAGCACTTGGACAATAGCTGCAACAATACTTTGATTATGAGATATACAATTGGTTGGTAAATACAAGTGGACGACGTCAGCAAAGATCCTTTCCGATACAACAAGAATTAGCACATTAATTAATCACTTATCTGCTGCAATATTAATTATCAAGTGTTCATTTCAGATTGTAATGTGTGCAGACAACATAGACAATGCTGTGATTGAGACTATATATGAACAGGTTTAACATACAAAAAAACTATCCCACTCGATTGTAGTCTATGATTCTCAATTATCACCAAGTATGACAACAACGACATCAACGCAGTTTGTTATATAAATAACAAACTAGTTTCGTGGAAGGAAAGCACTTCAGATCCTCAACCTTGATATTCGACATGGACATGGATTAATCTAAACACCTAAACAAGTTATAAACTTAGAGCCTTGTACAGGAACTCAAGAGTAATCACACAAAGGACATTAGACATTAAATAAATTTTGAAAAGATAAAGAACCTTACCATGATGTCCTTGACTAGCAGCCACATGCAAAGGATCTAAATTTGATTTATTCTTCTTCGTCAATGACTCCTTATTCGAGTACTTCAATAACTCCTTAACAACATCAAGATGTCCCTTATCAGCTGCCGTAAAAATTGCAGTTTCTCCTAATTCATTCACCTCAGTCACAATCGATGTCCTAATTTCCGCCACCTCAGTCTCTAAATCCTCACCACTATAAGTCCCAGCCATTTGGTTCACAATATCACCAAGAATGTGCTTGACAGCAATAAGATCCCCACGCTGCGCAGCCAAATGCAACTCAGTATCATTATGCCTGCCTGTCACTTGCTTCACATACTTCTTCCTCCCCTGATCAATTCTCTTGCCAGAATTTGACAGTACAAGTGCTGGTGTTGTTAACGACGAAGGTGAAGATGACTGAGACAGCTCAAAATTAGGATTTCGAGCAATAGTTGGACTCATTACACCTTTCTCCAAGTCTCTATCACCTACTGTGCAATAATCAAGAACTCAAACAAAATTAATAATAGAGTTCAAATCAAAGTTCCCATTTGCAATAAAACCAATCATTATAAACAAATTTCATACAGAGAATATTCGTTTTTAAGACATCATATTAGCTGTACTTATATATTAAATCTTTGATCTTTTTAACAGGTACCAATGTGTGTTTGATTAGATTAAATTGAAGGTATAAAATGGGTATCTGAATTAGCTAAAAGAAATGAACTTTAAGTGATCACATATGAAATAAGGGTGCTTATAAACACATTTTACTAATCTTACTAATCACTAATGTGGTGTGTGTGTGAGGGAGAGAGAGAGAGAGAGAGAGAGAGAGAGAGAGAGAGAGATGATATGGGCAAAAGATACAAACTTTAAGTAAATAGATACAAAAAAGAAAAAGAAAAGAAAACAAACATGAAACATACTTGCATCAGTGGCAGAGGAGGACATTTTTGAGTAAAGAAACACCAGATGAGAGGAAACTGTGTTGTTTGAGTGATTTAATAGTGGAGTAGAAGAAGTATATGAGTTTGTGTTTTAAGGGTAATGTGAAGGTGAAAGTGAAGAAGAGAGTTGTTATAATAATGGAGAGGATCAGTCAGTGGAACAAGGAAGATAGAGACAGAAACAGAGGAAAGTGCAGAGGAAGGTTCAAGTAGGCCTTTTGTTTTAGGATTTTGGAGGTTTTTACATTTTAAAAGATGTATATTAATGTCTTTTTTCAATTTATACTCCTATCTATGCGCATGTTACACGATCTTGTTTATCACCTTCGTTTTTCATCATATTAAGAAAGCAGCATTAACGATTTTGAATTCAAATTTTAAAGTGGGATTTATTTGAAAAAATATAAATGAATAGAGTTGAAGTCTGTTTAAAAAATTTAAAAGATAATATGTTTTGTTTGAGTAAGGTTATGTAAATGTAGTTCATTCCATTTCTTCGGTGGTAAAAAAAATGATTTATCTACAAAAATTCGTATATTTATCTTATTTATTTGTATTTATTAATATGTTAATACATAATTCACTGATGCTAGATAGACAGTGAAGCACTTTTTCTAAAATTTAAGATTGTGAATTACTAAATTTAATTTCGATTTGATATATATCCCGGGGATTGTTTCAGTATTTTAATATAAACAAATGATTACTATTCCGATTCATTTGATTCTTTAGCTGATTTTATAATCAGAATTAACCCTCCGACAATGCCATTTAGATTTATGATTGATTTCAATTAATCAATTATTTAGATGCTTATTTCATAATTACTTGTTAGAATTGAGTTGCCTTTTTATAACGTGGCTTGTTTCAGCATTCCATAATCATGAACCAAAGGCAGTACTTATACTTTAATTTGTTTGGATTGACTCGCTTTTGTGGTACAGGGCCACAGGCTTTCTTAGGATTTACTCCAAAGTGGTCTTCTATTTTATATTTCAGAGTCATCATAAACGAAACTTACTTCGATATGTGGACAAAGACAAAGATTTGTGTACTACGAAGAGTTAAAGCAAATACAATGCAATTCCTATCCATTGCTTAACAAATCTACTATGCATATGGCGTTGTGCTCCTTTTTGATCCCAATTGTTTCTGATTTCTGCAACGAGCAAACTATTTGATCATTCCCCTACTATTTTGATGAGCTAAGTTATTTGACTCAAGTTGCAAACAAAGTCACATACAAGAAAAACCCTTGAGAGAAAGAACATAGATTGTGCACCATATAGATGAGTGAAGTATGAGGACTCCGGTACTAGTCTTGCCAGATCAGCTAGTAATAAATTTCAAAACTACTTCGGAAACTAATATTCGCGACTTGAAGACAGTGTAGCTCAACCAAGACCCCAAAACATTTCTTAAAAACCTTTCCTAAGCCACTCAGCTATCTGCCTCTGCCATGTAGCACGAAAAGGAATGGACAGTCTGGCACAGTTTTTGACTCATGCCATAGGCAGAATATTTATTCTATTTGTATAAGAGGATAATTAAGTTGTGCCAAGGTATGATTAAACCCACACCATAAACAAATTAAAAACAAGCCAATGAACCCAAACAAAAAAGTAAAAACAGGTCAAGCCAACACCTGGAAGTGGAGCAACAGGATAGACATAATTCATTCATATAACTAACATAGTCTAAAATTATAGAACTTAATGGGTCAACTGATGTAAAGTAACAACAATACACTTAAATTAGGATCCACCAACATAGTAATGGTAAACAGTTCACTGAACTCAAAACTGGAATTGAGATTAATAGACACAATATCAAAATCTCGTCCCTTGCAGAATCTAGCCTACACCTTAATTGCATACTTTCTCATTGGGAAGTACTTCTCTTTCTTCTTTTCACGCTCTGTCTTCAATGATGCCTATGCAAATACAACAATGTTATTTCCAACTTCATAAAATTTTTAAAAGCCCAGGAATTAATAGTCACATATACAACACTAATGATATCCATCAAAGCTATCCAACAAACAAAGAATAGAAGAAGGTCAAGGTGTTTCTTTCAGATAGGGATTTCTAATATTTTGTCACTCTACAAATAAAAGGGTTGGGGTAGGATTGTTTCTTAATATTTTGTCACTATACAAATAAAAGGGTTGGGTTAAAATTGTTTCTTATTATTTTAGCAACTTCTGAATGTAAAAACCATCAACAATCTTACTTCAAAAGCTATGAAGCATTCTAGGTAAATTCATCCGAGCATGTATCTACTATCTTCTGTAACAATGCAAGGCAGTTCTTTCCACAAACTCGGTGAGTAGGAGAATTTCGTTCAAAACAAAAAAAAATATAATCTACCAGTAAAATATACTCCCTCCGTCCCTTTCAATTGTTTACATTTTTGAGAGAGTGTCCGACACGCATTTTAAGGTGGATATAAAGTATAGTTCTGTAATTTTTTTTTACAATTTTGTTTTTCTGAATAAAAATTAAAACATTCAACTTTTATTCGGAAAAAGAAAATTGTAAAAATAAGTTACATAACTACACTTTTTATGCACCTTAAAATGCGTGTCGGACACCTCCTCAAAAATATAAACAATTGGAAGGGACTGAGGGAGTATTAGACATAAAATCAATTATATAATAAGCACAAATAATGTGGAGAGTAAACAATACCTGGTGCTTGGTAAGACGCCTACGAATGGCTCTAGTTTTCTTGGGACGCAAATCCAGAGGCATGAGCTTCTTGTTCTTGTACACTTCCCTAAGAGCAGCTTTTTGTTTCTGTTGCATAACAGTCAACACCTGCGCAATTGATGTCCTCACCACCTTACTGCATCACAGATGAACCAAATTACAGGCCGCATACACATATATCCACATTTCGTAATAACTCATAAGCAAAATTTCTATAAATTCCATCCTAGGCCCCTAAATTCCTGGAACTTGGTGTCTAGCCCCTTAACTACGTAAAAAATGGTTCCTAATATATTTTTATGCCTCAGAACTGAGAAGATTCCACATTTTGACAAGATACACATTTAGTTGTGATCCATCATACAACATGTCGTATAATCATGCTTAATTAAAATCATTCTTAAAGCAGCACCTACAAAAAAATCAAACTTTATCTCAAAAATAAAGGTGTCGTCACCTATACAAAGCATACTAAAATAGTTACCCACTATGATACAAATCCGGTCTTCTCTTAAAAATATCGATAACACGAGCAATTAAAGCATATTCATCCCAGTAGACACAGACATGTGAACTAATAGAATCAAAATATAAAAACGAATCACAAAGATCTAATAAGTTCAAAAAAATATATTAATGCAGTACAACTGCAAAACATTGAAGAGAACAACTGAAAATAGATTAACATTTCTGAACTCTTGTTATCTATTTTCATTTGAACTATCCATTAATTCATTTAAGAATATTATTTTGCTTCTTGTTCCGAACATATACCTAATATCAATCAAAACTGCATCCTTAAGGCACAAAACTACTATCATCAATTAGTGCCAATGCCAAAAGTAACAAATATATCACAAATTCACAAAAGTTCTTTGTATACGCATTTCCATTATATAACATCTCCGAGTAACATCCTACAATAAGATGCATAAAACATACAACAATAAAATGCAATCCGACATAAATTGAGAGGATATAACTACGAGTCATGAGCTAATTCAAACAAATATTAAGTCACACGTTCACATAATACACAACCAACAAAACACAAATACATAGACAATGTGATACTAATACTACACATCAACAATCGACGTATATACAGCTACAAACATATAATCACTACAACATTCTTAAATTAAACAAACAATCACAAATAACAACACAAACTTATCAACGACGAAAAGTATGCGAAAGCGAAAAAAACAGAAACTAACATCTTAGAGAGCTTATTAGGAGCACCACCAGTGACCTTAGCGACACGGAGAAGAGAGAGCTCAGCTTTCAGATCCTTAAGCTGTGCTAACAAATCAGGCTTCGATTTTGTCCTCAGCTCATGAACCTTGATTCTCGCTGTTACATTTTCACCCCCAAATTAAAATCAAATCATTTAAACTTTTTTTTACAATTCGTATTGAAACATAAATTATTGAATTAATTATTATGATGAATGAATGATATATTGAAATTGGATAGTATAAGAATTGAGATTTAGATTGAGATTTTTTACCCATTGCTGCTGAGACTGTACGGTTGTGCTGTGAGGCTTCAAACCCTAGTATAAAATGATGGCGACGATATTGTTTAGGGTTTTATAATATTGGTTTTTATTTTTATATTGGGGTGATGTTTTTCATGGGCTTGGCCTTGCTATTATGGGTTGGGCTGTGAGTTCGGCGACCGGTAAATTCAACTTATGTGGGCTCTCAGCCCAATTTAGTTGGCTGTTTGGCAATAAAAATCATCACTTTACTGTTCCCCGTTACGGGGAAATCTGAACGCTGGACGCCTTATCTAGTACACCTCTAAATATAGTTTTATTTTGTCCTCACTTTACTGTTAACAGCTATAAATATCATATCTCACTTTTTTTTTATTCGTCTATTAAAGTTGTCGTCAAGTTAAAATACTAAGTAGCGTTTGGTAAGGGGTATTCAACAAAGGGAAAAAAAAATAATTGACCCCATTCGATTTGATGGTGTTTGTTTGACAAAAAAACTCATTCCCTTTTAACTTTTTTAGTTTTAGGTTCACCCAATACTCCTCCAAACTGATTCCCCTAGCATGTATTTGTTTTTCCTTTCTCTATTTTTTTTCATTTTTAATTATAATTTAAATCTTACACCATAAAAAATATATTAATATGTAAAATATATTTTTTAATTAAAAAAATTATTTCTTTATTTTTTATATATTATAAATAATATTAATATAATTTATATGTTAATTTATTATAAAAATTTAAAATGTTATCAAATAATAAACTATAATAATTTAATTTAAATGTAAACAAATTATTTTGTTATAATTATAAATATTTTCAGCTCTTTTAAAATTACATAATTAAATATAAATATAAACATACAAATTTTCATTCTGTTTCCTGATCCGAACCAAACAGGTAAACCAATTCAGGGTCATTCTTTTTCTTTCTCTTTATTTTCCTTTCTTTATTTTCCTTTCTGAATTCCATTCTGTTTCCCCAATTCGAACCAAACGCCCCCTAATTTTTCAAATTGTTTAAACTTATATTAGCGATTTCTTTGCTCCCCGGACGAAAACATCATTTTATTTTATTTTTGTGCTACTAAAGCATCAATTACTTAGTTTATCATTAGTTTATTAAGTAAACTAGTTTACCGAGTCGCGTTTCGTAGCGGTCTTCTAAAATAATTTTTCGTATTTTTTTGTTTTCTTATCCAATCTTGATCATTTAAAAATTATGAATAATAAATTAAAAAGTTTGGAAAATTATTTTCGCTTTAAACATTTTATTCCAATGAGTCGCTCTCTCATTATTCACAAATTATCATAAAATTTTATTATGTATTAGTCAATAATTAATCTAATATTTTTTCTATTTAATAATATAAAAACTTTAGAAAATTACAAAAAATAGATTGAAACAATTTGAGAGCCGTCACCTCACCGCCCTCGTCTTCTCCTTTACATAAGTATAGATAATAATATAATGGTATAATGATTTTAAAAAATATTGATAAAAATTATTTGTAAATACTTACCTTTGTAGTATTTTCTAGGCTAAAACTTAAAAGGAAAAATATAAGGAAAATGTAATATAGTAAGTTGATATTAGAAGAAAGAGGAGAAATGATATTTAAAAAAAATATCAAGACGATAAGTTGATTTAAATATAAAAGAAAAACTTTAAAAGAATATTATGATGGTAAGTTGATTTCAAAAATATTAATTAAAGTTTTTGTATAAACTTTAGGAGAATATTACGAACAGTGATAGTATATTTAGAAAAAGATAAGTTAACTGTAATTTTTGACATAGAAAAATAAAATATAGTAACTTGTTTTAAGGAGCAAGAGAAGAATTGTTATTTAAAAGGAAATTTAGGAGAATATCAATATGGTAAGTTGATTTAAATGGAAAGTAAAAGTTTTAGGAAAATATTATGATATTAAGTTAATTTCAAAAATCTTAATTAAAGATTATGCAGAAATTTTGGGAGAATATTACGAACGGTGATAGTATATTTAGGAGAATATAAGGTAATTATAATTTTTGATATTTATATACTCAAAATATTGAGAAAATTAGAAATATAGAATGATACGATCTGAGATACGCCACATAAACGGCTCTGTCTTCTCCTTTATATAAGTATATTGATGATTGATATATACAGGAATTGGTATTGGTCGTGGTCGGTAAAAATATGTTGTAGTGGTTAATCGTATAATTAGTGATTAATTGGAATAGTAATTGGATATATTCAAAAAATATAATAAATTCTAATTTATCAAATTTAATAATATAAGTTTAAAATGAATATTGAGGAATTTATCAAATTATTTTATTTCATTTTTTTTAACTTTCATTTTTATGTATTAAAATTTTTCCATTAAAATAATTTGTTAAAATTTTAATTTCTTAACTTATAAGTTATGATTACTAAACATAACACCAATTTATAAGTAACTTATACATAAAATTATTTAAATACATAAATAACACACAATTTTTGACTTTAAGTTATAAGTTATATTTTTTAAGAAACTTCAAACGTCTCTGTGTAAACTCAGTCTTGTGTTTAGCGGTTCTTTAGTCCTTCGGTTTCCTGCCAAAAGAATATTGGGTGTTTTCAAAATGGTGATTTTTTTATATAAAAAAATGGCCCTCTTTAAAGTAATAGACTTTGTGTTGTGGAATAAAAACTAGAGTGTGTTAGTAATTAATACTAGGATTTTTGAACTTCGAGTTTTAATGGTTGCTCTCGCGTTCAGGACTATCGGTTCTTGCAAGATGCCTACATATCTCTGTGTGGTAAAGAATCAAGCCAAAAAACGTAGTTATAGGTTGAGGGGTAGAGCCCTTTATATAGAGGTGTGTCTAGGGTTAGACTTGTGTTGGGAGACTTGTTAGACATGTCTCCAACTTAGATGGTAATTAGGAGACCAAGTCTAGTTGGCTAGGGGCAGAACCTTCTCTCCCCTGCTGGTCAAGGGTGGTTGTCCCAATTTTTTTTTGCAGAACCTCCTATCCGGACTCAATCCCTTCATGTATTCTTCTAGGATTTTTTTGTTCTTGATCATCCATGAAATTAATCTCATGGTGGTCCTAGAGTCCCTTCTGGTTCTTCTATCCTTGTTTAAGTGAACGTTCTGTACTCGTTCTACTGAACATTCTGTACTCTATTGAACTTGTTATACAGGATGTCCTGTATTCCATTGGACTTTTTTACAAGATGTTCTGTACTCCAACGAACTTGTTCTCTTAGACGTTTTACTCTTCACGAAATTTTTTTCGCTGAGAGTTATCCTTTCCAATAAATTTTCAAGAGATTTCACATGAGGTCTCCGGAACAACTCTAAAAGATCACAAGGCCATCCTACAGAGGCTCCTGGTCGACCAAAATGGCTCCATTTGTAGCCTGTTCGCCCAGGCCTGCTCTTGGTAGGCCTGATGACTTGTGTTTAGCCTCAACCAGGCTTTTCTCGTAGGATTGATATAATAAGCGGTGTCTTGCATCGCTATTTTCGTTTATTATGTCCTTCCTTCTAATTTTTCGATCATTTTCCTCCGCCATTTTCCGGTGTTATTTCGAGAGGTACCTGCTAACGCGAACCAGGAAAAGTTATGACCTGCTATAGCAGGTAGCTTTTTTCCTATTAAAGAAGATGAGAAGTGTTCATTTTCATTCACACCTTCATTTCTCAACTTCTCAAATTCTCTCAAGCCTATCACAAGCTCCCAACTTTTCTCAAGCCCTTCAAAGATGTCTCAAGGTCAATGTCCTAGAAAATCTTATCTTTCCATGAAGGAGGCTATGCACAAGAGGGCTATAATTCGCTCTCTACAAGGTATAGTTTTTATTTCCCTTTCTCTATTAATCATTGTTCTAATAGTCTAAAGAGCATGCTGGACGAAAGGGCGGATGAGTACCCGAGTACTGTCCATTTTGATGCTTTCAACTACAGTAGCATGCTTCGTGAAAAGAATATTGAAGAGATTCGGTCGAGTTACCCTTGGCCCGAATGTTTAGAGGTTCGCAAGGCTAAGCCTAGTGAGAGATCTTGCAATCTCAGTCCCCAGAGATTATTTGTGTACAAGGAAGCCCTGAAGTTGGGACTAAGGTTTCCACTACACCCCTTCATCTTGAGGCTCCTGGACAAGCTCAAGATCCATCCGTGTCAGCTTTACCCTAACGAGTGGGCTTTTATCATTCTCTTCATAATGAGGTGCAATGACTTGGGCATCCAATTGAGCGTAACAATGTTCCAAAGCATCTTTAAGATGAAAACTTCTCCTCTGAACAGGCCGGGCTGGGTCGTGATACAATATAAACCTCATGTTCCTCACATAGTAAACACGAGTTCTCTTCATGACTCAATCCACAACTGGAATAAGAAGTTTGTAGTCTTGGAATGAAGAGACGGAGACTGGGGTCGTACTTCAGATGTGACTTCAGCAGTCTCATTGACAGTTCTCACTACATCCCCCACCTTTCGTATGCCGAGCTTCTTACCCGCGACCTTTTTATTGATGATGAGTGGAGAACCCTCTATTGGCAGTTCGTCACAGATTTAAGCTTGTCGAGGCTGACATTAGCATCCTCTCTAGAGAGGGTATTTAGTTTTGTTGTGAATATGTTGTGTACCTGATGATCACTTAAACAAAACATCTAAGTAGATTTTACTTAGTGAAATAATGTAGCACTCGACGGATAAGAATTATAGTCTCGACGGATAACCCATTATAGTCCCGACGGATGATTAACTTATTATCCATCGAGTGAGTAGCTTATGTAATAATAAGTTTGTAGCACAGTTATGTATGCACCTTTGTATAGAATCTGTAGTAGCATATAAGTCATGTTGACTTTAACTAGATATGCAGAATAGGTTGATTAATTGTACATAAGTAATGTCTTGTAATTCTGTATAAGTGAAATGAAGTCAAGTGCCAAAATAGCTACCGACGGATGATTAACAAATCCATCGAAGGATGATCAAATGACTATCAACGGATGTTTAATATAGCAGTCGACGGATGATCAATTAAGTCATCGATGGATGATCTGAAAGTCGACGGATGATCATATCAAGAATTCAAACATCAGTTGAACAGTGAAAGCTGACACACAGCCGTCGAATTGTATACAAACACATTGTGGAAGCCCATTAACTGGGTAATAGAGGACGAAAAGTAGCAAAGATTAAAACTGTTAGATTTTATATTTGTTCAGTCTTTTTGACTTTGTAATCTTGGTATTATATAAACCAAGAGAGTAGCAAATAGAAAAATTAACTGAGATAACTGAGAGAAACTCAAAAACAGAGAAATCTTTATAAGCATAATCTTTAGCATTTCCTGTATTCTCAGTAGTTCTATTTTGTAAGCAGCTGTGAGCATTTCTGCACACAGAGTCCTCTCGATATATTATATATATCTCTGGTGGAATTATTTAAATCCACCAGAAAGTTTTTAAAGACTCTTGTTTTTAATTACTTGTGTTTTGATTCATTTAAGTTTATATTTCGCATTGTGCTAATCAAAACAAATATATCAATAATCGAGTTGAACATTTTTATTTCAAGAAAAAGGTTCAAGAATTTCATTCAACCCCCATTCTGTAATTCTTGCTACATTGTTAAGGGACTAACAATTGGTATCAGAGCAAGCTCTTAATCTACAAAGAGTTTAAAGATCAAAATAATTCAGCAAGATGAACAAGAAAGATGTTGGAGTCAAGATTCCTTTTCTTGATAAAGATAATTACCATCATTGGAAGGTAAATGTAACGCCCCCAAATTCGGGATCAGAGGATTTGGTCGTCACTATAAAACCTCAATCCAAAATAACCTGTTTAATCAATAAATAAATGCCAGCGGAAGATATTTAGCACAAATGACCCCAAACTAATCCAAGATCTTTTAAGGTTACAGTTCTAGAAACAAGATATCCAAATTCCATAATAAATTTTTCTCTTTCTTTTAAAACTCTTTTCAATAAATTCCAACTCAAAACTAAACCCACTAGTATAACTTCGAAATGAAGTATACTAGGCCCAAATAAAATACAAAACTATAATATAATATAATATAATATAATATAATATAAACAACTTTACACAAAAGAACTTACACTAATTCGCAAACCCTGGACCAACCACCTTCCAAGAGCTTCTTCTTGCTTCCTCGAATTACGCGACTAAACAGCAAGCTAATCCTCACTGGATGTTAAATTTAAAAACAGGCAAGTATGAGCGAAAGAAATGCTCAGCAAGATCATTATGACATATATGGGGTCGTTTTGATATAAAACCTACATCTGCATTAGAGCAGAACATTTAAAATCATAGTTGCTGAATCATAAAATTTTAGTTGAGGAACCCCATAATTAATTCCTTAATTGTATTCAAAACCAATTTGATATTTTTGAGCGAGATGCTTCAGCAATACTTTGAATCTTGACGAGAATAAAATTCGTAAAACAGTGTTTACGGAAATATCGTAAACCACAATAACATGAGACAATGATTATGGATTGAATCATAAACTTTATTCAAAACCGAACTCTTCAAATTAATACTTATTTTGCTGTCATATCAAATTAGATATCAATATGAACTTTGATGCTCACAACATTCCATACTGAAGTCAACATCATTCATCTATACTAATACCACCTTTGATATTTAACAACAACGTAAGTATCAGCATAAATCAAAATCTGAATCAAAACCGCACTTTACCATTATTCCAAAACAGAAACAGTTGATAAATCATTTATTCTATGAATATAAAAAAACAATATGATAATTCAGATTAGGATCATCCTCCGACGGACGTACTATCACATGCTGATCAGCCCGTGTGATAGCACAAGGTCATGATTTATAGAAACGTGACCCCAAAAACACGAGTACTCAAACAAAAAGGCATAACTAGCCTGTGGCAAAATGGTGTCATAATATTTCATATGGCACTTAGAAATAGCCCTCCGCTGGACCGTCCATCCCGGTCACTTACGCAATTATGATCCAATCTTAAAACCTTTTATTAAAATAGGGTCATGATAATCGATACCCGAAATAATTTTATTCCCCCAATTATTGGGTAGGAATATTCGCAACCAAATCACTTTTCTCAAAATCCAAAACATTTATAAATCCGATAATTGGATAAGTAAAATCACTTGACTATTCTTAACATAGAACAACAGACGAGTATTTGCATAACAGAATTATTTAATTCAGCGATATGTAAAACATTTATCGATTCTAAACTGAGAATAGGGAACGCAATACTTGCATCAAAAGATTTAAAATAAATATCACTTGAACAATAAGTGATGATAGGGATACTTGCCTTTGAGTTTTTAGCAGTTAGTCACACTCGCAAACACACATCTATTCTGACATTCTGTCTCAAAACATCACCGTCCTTCTTTTCAACACTTCACCGATATGCTGCTCCTGCAATTACTAGAAGCCAGATACCCAATACCATTCCATCTCATTCTTTATCCAACGTCTTGTCCCGCTCAACTCGAGAGATCCGCATCTATAATTAAAAGATATAGCTTTAATTGTCTAAACAATAATCACTCGACGAACTACGCGTCAAAATCCTATCGTCTACCCATACGATAGCCCACACATAAAGATATCAGCCAAACACAGGAATCTTGACTCACATATGCACATAATTCACATAGCACGTAAGCACATAATCCACGTATCATATAATTCATATCACATATGACTCAGTTCGTCAAAAGTTTCGACTCGGTATGTTTAAAACTGAAATCGGGTCAAAATATGATTTATCGATCAATAATCGACTCAGAATGATTCGTAAAACAAGCGACCTTTCGAAACAAAAGAATTCGGGTCTCGAAAGTATTTTTATTGAAAGCGGAATATTTTTCTGAGTCTGTACGCGTTCGTTTCGTATTAAACGGACGAACGGTTTATTTTCTACGAATAAAATAAGAATAAATCATTTAATAATATTTATCGAGGTTTAAAATATTATTAAAGCTCGAAACTATTTTTCAGAAATTTTAAATCATAAGAAATAATTAACTCTAATTAAATAATCAATTAAAATTCATTAACTAAATAATTTAGATTTATTTTCGAATAATAATAAAAATAATAATCTTCAGAACTAAAAAATAATAATATTTTCTTGGAAATCGGACAGGACCTCCTTTATTTCTCGGACTGCCAGTCGATATCATATCGACACAACCAACAACAATCAACCCAATACGTTATATTTACACGTATGACCACTCCAGAAATGAATAACACGGCCACCTGAACCAAAACTCGGACCGAAAGTGACTTCTCCAACAATTTCTAAAAATTATGAAATAAATATATAAATACTAACATGCTATAATATACAAAAGTACGAAGGCGGAATTTCGGAATCGTTACCCAAAATAAATTTTGATCACCCCGAAGAGAATATCTGATGTCCGGAAAATATCTCCATAAAAATCCGAAATTAATAGCCATAAACGTATACACGCTGAGATGCCATGTGGAGTAATCAACGCCTTCAAACTCATTTTCTATGTCCCGAAAATAAATTAAAACGGAAATATAACGAAAATATGTCCCGCAAATTTTCTTCTCAAAACCTTTCAATATATATACCTATGCGTAGGTATCGAAGCGCTGATCGTTTATATATATAATAATTGAAATTTGGATATACGGTTTGTAAGATATGAATTTTTGAAAATTAAAAGTATATAAACAGGGAGAGAGACAGAGAGACAGACAGGAGGGGAGAAACTGTTTTTGGTAAAAAGGAAAGGGGGCGGGGGTTAACGCGGGTGGGGTAGGTGGCAGGGGGGTGGGGGGCGCTGTTTGACACGTTTTTTTTTTAACAGAGCACACCAACATATGCTTATTTATACCTGAAAATTTGTTTTGTCCCGCATTTTTAACTTATCGAATAAACGCGCCGGTAAATAAAATCAGAAAAATTACCAAACAAATTCTAAAATTCTCAGAATAATTAGAAAACTAGTAAAATAAAATTTTTATAATTTTTAAAATATTTTTGACTTGCGCTCTATACCCGTATTAAACAATTTAACGAACCGAGCAGCACTTGAAACAAATTCAGAAAATCACGAAAATAGTCTTAAAATGTTACAAATATCCCGAAGTTTATAAAAACATAAATTTCAAAATTTTAAAACAATTTTTGAAACGCAATTTATACCCGCTTTTATCAATTAAACGATTCAACGCGCAGATAAAATTAATCCTAAAAATTCCCAAAATAATTTTAAAATTCTCGTAATATTCCAAACTTGAATAAATATGAGTTTCGTAATTTTTGAAGAATTTTGGAATTAAATACGGATTTTACAAATAAATGAAATCAGAAAATCATATAGGGCTAAATAATTGATGAAATATTGATTTCTAAATTTTATAAAATCCCAAAAATAATTATTGTAATTATAAAGTCATAAAAATAATTTTTAAAATAATTTAAATATTTATGAAATTAAATTTTCAATAAAATCACTTTTAAAGACAAAAACAAAACGATACGACTCAATAATTAATAATACAAATAATCCTCAATCACAATTGAGTCCCACACAATTAATATTACATACAACACATAACAGACATAGTATCCATCCAATCCCGAATATTACTAAACGAACTCAATTTACCGATACCAATAAAATGATCAGTTTTCAAATAAACTTTTGAAAATAATACATTTAAGGAAATATTTTCAGATATTAACAAGGATCGATATAATACTTAACAATTAGCACATTACCAATTAATAACACAACTCGTCAAATAGGAATAAAATATCCACCATTTTATTCTTTAAATCACATAAACATATTCAAATATTAATAATAATAATTCTGAAAATACGGAATATCACAATAAAGATGCATCTTCATATGCTTTATCAAGATGAGGCCTATGTGGACTGCATAAAAAGAGGCCCTCATGTTCCAATGAGAGCTGCAACAGGAAATGAGCCATCTGTTCCAAAGCCAAGGCATGAATGGTCTGATCCTGACATTGAACAAGTCAGGAAAGATAAAAAGGCCATGAACATTCTGTTCAATGGTGTTGATGCAGACATGTTTGATAACATCATCAACTGCAAGACTGCCAATGAAGTTTGGGACATAATACAGATAATCTGTGATGGTACTGAGCAAGTAAGAGAAAATAAAATGCAGCTCCTGATTCAGCAATATGAGCATTTTCACAATGAAGAAAGTGAGTCACTCACTGACATTTTTAGTAGATTCCAAAAACTACTAAATGCTCTTAAGTTGCATGGAAGAGTCTATCAGACTAAAGACTCCAATATGAAATTACTCAGATCTCTTCCAAAGGAATGGAAACCAATGACAGTCTCATTGAGAAACTCACAAGATTATAAGGAGTTTACTTTAGAGAGACTGTATGGCATTCTGAAAACCTATGAGCTTGAGATAGAGCAGGATGAAAGAATGGAGAGAGGAAAGAAGAAAGGAGGATCCATTGTACTAGTTGCTGATCTGGAAAAGGAGAAAGAAGTGAAGATGGAAGATGTGGAATCAACTTCAAAGGTCTGTGAAAGCAAGGGTAAGGGGCTAGCTGCATAAAGTGAAGAATCATTGAGCCAAGATGACATGGAGGACATTGATGAGCACCTAGCATTCCTTTCAAGAAGATTTGCCAAGCTCAAGTTCAAAAAGAACTTTGGAGCAGCCAAGCCAAATAGAAACATGGTGGATAAGTCAAAATTCAAATGTTTCAAATGTGGCTTGGCAGGGCATTTTGCAAATGAGTGTAGAAAGTCAGATTCCAGTAAGAAAATGTTTCAGTCTGTAGATTACAAGCAAAAATACTTTGATCTACTCAAACAAAAGGAAAGGGCTTTTATTACACAAGAGAATGTCTGGGCAGCAGATGGTTTGGATGAAGATGAAGATGTCAGCTATGTCAATCTAGCCCTAATGGCCAAGTCTGATGAAACAGAGACAAGTTCCTCAAGAAATCAGGTAATCACTACAAACCTTGCACATTTATCTAAAGCTGAGTGTAATGATGCCATAAATGACATGTCTACAGAATTGTATCATTTGCGTGTTACACTTAAGTCTCTCACTAAAGAAAATGCTAAAATCAAAGAAAATAATTTGTTTTTATGTGAGAGGAACAATGTGCTTGAGTCTCAGTTTGTTGAGTTTGAGAAACTAAAAATTGAGTGTAAGATTGCCAAGGAGGAATTAACAGAGTCCTTGAAAAAGGAAGAAATTTTGAAGAAGCAGCTCGAGCGTGAACAAGAGGTGATTAAAGCATGGAAAACATATAGGGATGTTCATGCTCAAATCACCAAGGTTCAAGGAATTGAGTCTTTTTGTGATGAAGCCTTGAAAAAGAATAAGGAGAAACTAGAACCTATTTTGGTAGATGGGTTGCTGACAGATGTAGACTCGACGGATGATGAGGACTATCCGTCGGATAACAAAAAGTGTTATCCGTCGAATGATAAAAATCCTCATCCGTCGGCTGTAAGCAAACCCATTAGCAAAGCCAAATTAATCAAGCTAAATGGAAAGTATGGGTCTGTTTCCAAGAACTTTGTTTCAGGAGAGTCAAGTCAAGCTAAGAAAGGGAAAAAGGCTAATATTGGTCACATGACTGTCAAACAGTTAAGTGACAGACTTGAAAAGATAGAGGTAAAAACAGAGACTAAAAGGAAAAACAATAGGAATGGTAAAGTAGGGATTAACAAACACAATAACTACACACCTGATAAATATGCTCCTAGAAAAATCTGTGTCAAGTGTGGTAGTGTAAATCATTTGTATGTTAATTGCAAATCTGCCATGCCTACTCCCATGTCTGTTCAGCCTCAATTTCCTAACATGAATGCCATGCCTCCCATGTCTGTTAATGCTATGCCTACACAGAACATGAATGCACAGTTTGCTAATATGCCATTTGCACCTAATCCGTATTATGCTGCATATAATATGCCTCAAATGCCATTTAACATGCCTTACTGGAATAACATGTTTGCACCAAGCATGCCATTTCCTATTAGCCATAACATGCATGATAATTCTGTTGCATTTAGTGGTTTCAAAGGTACAACCCAATTGACTAAGGAAGAATCTGAAATTCCTAAGTCAAATGAGATAAGGCCTAAGAAACAGAAGAAGAAAGCTAACAAGGCAGGACCCAAGGAAACTTGGGTACCAAAATCAACTTGATTTGATTTTGATGTGTGCAGGGAAACAGAAAGAATCTTTGGTACTTGGATAGTGGTTGTTCAAGACACATGACTGGTGATTCTACCCTGCTCACAGAATTTAAGGAGAGAGCTGGCCCAAGTATCACTTTTGGAGATGACAACAAAGGTTATACTGTGGGATATGGCTTGATTTCAAAGGACAATGTCATCATTGAAGAGGTTACCTTAGTGGATGGTCTCAAACACAATCTGTTGAGTATCAGCCAGCTTTGTGACAAAGGCAACTCAGTAACCTTCAATAAAGAAGCCTGTGTTGTGACTAACAATCAAAACAACAAAGTGGTTCTCACTGGTGTGAGAAGAGGAAATGTGTATGTAGCTGACTTCAACTCAACTAAAGCAAAATCTGTAACTTGTCTTCTCAGTAAAGCAAGTCAAGATGAAAGTTGGCTATGGCACAAGAAGCTATCCCATTTAAACTTCAAGACCATGAATGAGCTGGTAAAGAAAGAGCTAGTTAGAGGCATTCCTCTAGTGGAGTTTACAAAGGATGGACTGTGTGATGCCTGCCAAAAAGGGAAGCAGATCAAAGCATCATTCATGAAGAAACTTGATTCAGCAATTGAAGAGCCTCTGCAACTCCTTCACATGGATTTGTTTGGACCAGTCAATGTATTGTCAATTTCAAGGAAAAGATTATGCCTAGTAATTGTAGATGATTTCTCAATGTTCTCTTGGACATATTTCCTAAAGTCTAAAGATGAGGCTATTGAAATCATCATCAATCACATAAGGCAAGTTAACAATCATCCTGATTTCAAAGTTAGAAGAATCAGTAATGATAATGGAACTGAGTTCAAGAACTATGTCATGAGAGCATTTTGTGAGGAAAATGGGATCTTGCATGAGTTTTCAGCAGCAAGGACTCCACAACAGAATGGAGTAGTGGAAAGAAAGAATAGATCTCTTATTGAAGTTGCAAGGACAATGCTTGAAGAATCAAAATTACCAACATATTTCTGGGTTGAAGCTGTAAACACTGCATGCTACACTTAGAACATTTCTCTGATTAATCAAGCAAGATGCATGACACCTTATCAATTGTTCAAGAACAAGAAGCCAACTCTAAACTTTCTTCATGTCTTTGGCTATAAATGCTATATTCTGAGAAATCAAACTGATCAAAATGGGAAGTTTGATGCCAAAGCAGATGAAGTAATTTTTGTTGGATATGCTGTTGGTAAAGCATATAGAATTTACAATCTAAGAACCAACATTGTTGTGGAATCTATACATGTTGTGTTTGATGATAAAAAGATTGAAGGACTGAAAGATGGAGATTACCATGAGAGTCTCAAATTCGACAATGTTGAGATGGTTAGTGATGAAAGTGATGATGAGAGTGATCAAGAAACAGTGTCTAAGGATAATGCAGACAAATCTACCACCAATGAAGCACAAAACTCAACATCCGTCGAGTTGCAAAATGCTTCATCCGTCGGAAGGCAATCTGTGTTATCCGTCGGTAGACAACCTGCCTCATCCGTCGGTACTCAAGATTCACCATCCGCCGGGTTATCAAAAGAAGCAGGAAGTCAAGGCAGATCACCCATAGAATGTACCCCTTTCTCAAATCATAGATCCACAAACTCAGGGGGAGTTTCTAGCAATCATAACTCAATCACACATCAAGACAACATTGAGGTCTCTTTATCTAGAGCTAATCTACCTCAACCAAGGAAATGGAAAAAAGATCACCCCTTTGAACTCATTATTGGTGATGTTTCTTCTAGAGTTCAAACCAGGAGAGCAACTCAAGAAGAATGTCTATACAGCAGCTTTCTGTCAAAGGAAGAACCAAAGAAGGTAGAAGAAGCCTTGTTAGATCCTGATTGGATTTTAGCTATGCAGGAGGAGCTAAACCAATTTGAAAGGAATAATGTATGGAAGCTGGTACCCAAGCCTAAAGGAAAGAATCCAATAGACACCAAATGGGTATTCAGAAACAAGATGGATGAAAATGGCATAGTAGTAAGAAATAAAGCCAGATTGGTTGCTAAAGGCTATTGCCAGCAAGAAGGAATAGATTTTGATGAAATATTTGCTCCTGTTGCAAGACTTGAAGCCATCAGAATCTTCTTAGCTTATGCAGCCCATGCCAATTTCAAGGTCTATCAAATGGATGTTAAAAGTGCCTTTCTGAATGGAGATTTGGAGGAAGAAGTGTATGTTAGTCAACCTTCTGGCTTTGAAGATCCAAATTTTCCAGAGTATGTCTATTATCTACTGAAAGCACTTTATGGACTGAAGCAAGCACCTAGAGCCTGGTATGACACTTTATCAAAGTTCCTTTTGGAAAATTACTTCACAAGAGGTACTGCAGATAAAACTTTATTTTTTAGAAATGTTAATGGCTATAGCATACTTGTTCAAATTTATGTAGATGATATTATCTTTGGCTCCACAGATGAGAAATTTTATAAAAAGTTTGCCAAACTGATGCAAAGTAAGTATGAAATGAGTATGATGGGAGAACTAACTTAATTTCTTGGTTTACAAGTTAAGCAAGTTAGTGATGGAATATTCATTAGTCAAACTAAATATATTTTTGATCTTTTAAAGAAGTTTGATCTAATGGATTGCACATCTGCAAAATCTCCCATGGCCACTGCAACTAAGCTTGAACTAAACACTACTGAAAAGTCTGTGGATATTTCAAGCTATAGAGGCATGGTTGGCTCACTTCTGTACTTAACAGCTAGTAGGCCAGATATAATGTTTGCTACATGTTTATGTGCTAGATTTCAGGCTTGTAACACCCCCAAAATCCGGGGTCAGGGATTCGGGTTGTCACGAGTTCCATTTCCCTTAATAATACTTAACCTTAACAATCAACCAACTGCTGTGTACTGTGACCCCACAATATACACACACACACCACAAGTTATAGTCTCAGAGATGAATACCAAAAATGACACAAGTCATTTTATTCCATAATTATAAACCGTTACACCTTAAAAGGGTTTCTGAATAAATTTACATTTCTTTGCCATTATTACAATTCATATAGATACATAAGTCTGGTACATCAGAAGTGAAAGTCTAGCCTATTGGTAATTTCTACCTCAGCTACAGCGGCATCACGCTTCCAGAAAACTGCGGAACGTTTCTTAACCGCTTGCAAATTGGAAGCTTGGTCCTGTTGATCTTTTCTATCTGTTGTTGTATGATGAAAGAAGAAAGCAAGGGTGAGCAACAAGCCACCGAAATAGTATGTATAATAATTAACAATATATGAGCATTCTCATAGTATTCATGATAGTCTTGGTTAAGAAGAAATGAACCAAGTTTGATATCTTAACGCGACCAAGTCGCAAATATTCAGTATATATATACATATATACTTTTCACAATCTTTGAAATCCTTTGACATGTATAATATACACAGAGTTCCAGTTTATAACTGTATAAAAAAAATATCGTTGCAAGGTGATCTCATATATCTAACCTTGTCTCAACGTTTTTCTGAAAATCTTTGTCATTTATAAGATAATCATTAACTGGATATAAGTTGAAATGATGAAGTTACAAGATACTCCAATATACTTATATCTTTTCCAAATACTACTTGAACCACCACCGTTCAAGGTATAAACAGTTTTGAAAGTTCATCACATAGATGAGACTACAAGATAAGACTTGAATAGATTCAATCCTTGAAATGTGTTTAAAAGAAATGAAGTTACGAGATACTTCATTTGAGGGAAACATCATTATAACCGTTTGACCCTGTCAATGCCTCAGCAATCACCCATCCGTAGCCTTTCGATCGAATGCTCCGGGTAGTGTTGCAGAAATATCCAAACTGGATGATGAACTCATTACGGGAGTTTGTCGCGCCAGGAGACCACTTACGATGATCAGTCGCAGTAGTACAACCCCACCATTTTCTACATGTAGAGGAGAACCTGTCGGATTTACTTGTCAACCGAACACTGGACTCCTAAGGAATGGACCGTCTTAGCGGAACTTCCGGGCCATTTGGGCCAATATAATAAGGCTGGGCCGGCGCCACTCGACCACTTATGCCACTCCTAGTTCAGATGAAATCCATGACTCTGAAACGTAAAGCTCGTCCCCACTTTCCCAAGTAGAAACTGTTGATATGGCTCCACCAAGAAGTCGTATCTAGTTGGAAAGGAAAACTCACCGATATTTCCCAGGCGAGGCCTGTTAATGGATTAACTTGTTCCAAGAATTTTACTTCCTGAGTGTTGGGTAAATAATCAAAAACTCTTTTATCAGAATAGCAACCTTGTTGCGAATATAAAATACATCACAGAGCCGGATCCCTCAGGTTTTGAGCAAGTATTTAAATCCCCTTCGAAAGGAGGATCTTAAATATAAAAATCAGTTTTGGGATCCTCCCTAACCTTTAAAATCATTTTGAAGACTCGAAAACATTTATAAGAATGTTTGGAGTGATGCTTATTTAATAAAATAAATCAGTCCCAATATATTAGAAAATATCTGAATATTATTATTTAAATAATATTCCCATAAAGAATAATCTTTATAAAAATAATTGAAGTAGAAGTTGTAAAACTTATACTTGAAATGAATAATAAATAACCAAAGATATACTTATACGAAAATATGATCTTTATTTGAATAATCGAAAATAAGTTTGATTATTGAAACATTATTCTTTAATAAAATAAAGAATATTATGTAATAAATAAGCGGAGTCATAAGTCCTCAATGAATATTCAAAATAATATTCATTAAATAAAATAAACGGAGTCTTAAGTCCTCGAATGAATATTCAAATAATATTCATTAATTAAACTAAACGGAGTCATAAGTCCTCGAATGAATATTCAAAATAATATTCATTAAATAAAATAAAGTTATCGAATAAACCTTATTCGATTAATAGTTTTGAAAACTATATCTATATATATATATAAATATATATATATATATTATACTCGGGAACATCGACTCCCGGTTTAGAAATATGTTCACCTTTGGGTCCTCTATACCAAGGGTATACGCAACTACTTCTTATCTCTAGCATAGGTATTATGCAAATTATAAGCATTTGAATCAACAATTAGATATCAAGATTACGAAATAGACATGCATATATACTATATCAGCATGCTCCAATATATCGCAAGATTTGCTAATAACATTCATGCACTTATCACAAGATAATGCATATACATATATAAATCACAACAACAGTATAACGGGTAGAAAACTTGACTGAGCGACTGGGGGCGGTAAAAGTTCTGGGATGAGTCTGGTAACCTATAAATTACATATAAGTTGAAATTAAACCAAAGTCGCTTACGAATCTATACTTTAACCAATTAGACTCTAACACTCACTTTGCGCTCAACGATTCTCTTAAGTCGCTCGAGTACCCTCGGCTCCACCATTTTAATAAATTAACCATGAAGAGTTTTAAGGCGATTCTTTCGTGAGCACCTTACCAACTTCCTAATCCACTTTACATAAATGTTTCATACTCCAATTAGTCATTTAAGGGCCTTAACCAAGGTTTCAAAGTAAGGCGAGGTGTAATGGTTCGGTCGCGAAGCGCCGTTACTTAAAACGGTCGTTTCTCCTAAACCGTACATCGGATTCAGACGAACCACATATCAAAACAAAGCTTGAAACATAACCTATCTAAGCATGGAAGTGGTTAGATTATAGAAGTGGGTTTTCGGGTCCAACAGTTAATCACAAAACAGTTTATAGAAAATCGGGCATTACGACGGGTATAACCTAACGATTTCCAAAGTTTAAACTATACCAAATCATCACCAATTCAACAAAATCCAACATCCATCAACATCAAACTAAACCCATTCATCTAAGAACCATTATCATCCAAACAAACCAAACTTAAAACTAAGGGTTCAAGAATTTATACCTTCCTTGGAGAGTGGGTAGTCACTAACAAGCCTCTAGGAACCTTGATCTATGCTTAATCAACCTTAAGCTTTCATGAAAATCAAGAAAATCAAAGTAAGTTACTATTCACTACTATTCATCATCATCTTTGATGAGTGGATTAGCTAAGCAAACCATGTAATCTTGATCTTAAACTCATGGTATAACTAAGTTATGAAACATAGGATCCAAGGAAACAAACCTTGTAATTTTCCATAGCCTAGAACTTGAGTTTTGAAAATCTATTTCTTCATTTCTTGAAAGGCTGAATGGAAGAAGAAAGAAATGGGGGAGAGCTTTTGCTTGCTTTTTTTCCTTGGAAAATGAGAAAGAAATTCTTGGTGGAGGAGATTTTTGAACAAATATCTTGATAAAGTGATAACATCACTCACACATGTCATTGCTTGCATCATTCCTTTGCCACATGTCCTTCCCTTATGGTTTGATGATGTCGTCCTCCTCTAATCTCTTTGATTAGTGCTTAATTATTTGGTTAATCCTTTGGTTACTTATATAAGCTTGATCCTTGGTCGCTTATTTGTTCTACGGTTCGCTCCACTCTCGTTCTCGGTGATTGTTCGAGGGATCATATCTGGGATCTTATTACTTGGGTTCCCCTAAACCTTTTTCAATATTTTATATTCCTTTTATGATCCTCTCTTAAAATCCTTGAATTTAAATCCTTTTAATCATGTTACCTTATACTCAATTCTTTCGGTATCTGGTAGATTTTCGGGAAAAATCAAAGTGTTCGAATTTGGATTCTGACAATCTTTACATACACTTATATCCCATATAAAGTACTAATAAGATCTTAGAATTTCTATAACAGTACTCCTATATAGTGTGGCATGAAAAATTTCCTTAATCAGCAAAATCACTATTCATAAGGGATACAAAAAGTCCAAAATTTTTGGGGTTATTACAGTCTCCCCTCCTTAAAAGGATTCCGTCCCGGAATCAGATAGAAAATGAATAGGGATACTCTCTTAGCATTGCACTTTTTAACTCTCGAGTAAATTTTCCCACATTGTGGTTCTACCACCAAACTCTGACTAGTTTGATAACCCTTCTCCTAAGCACTTGTTCCTTTTTGATCTAGTTCCTTTTTGATCTATAACCCTTCCTGGTTGCTCCATATAAGTTACGTCTGGTTACTTGTCTATGCGCTCATATGCCCCTATTTGTCTGGCATCCGAATTATACTTCCTTAACATTGATACGTGGAACATGTTATGAACTTGCTACATGTTCGGGGGTAGGGCTAGCTCATATGCTAACTTCCCAATACGTCTTAATACCTCAAAGGGTCCAACAATTCGTAGGCTTAGCTTTCCTTTCTTTTTGAACCTCATCCATCCTTTTCAAGGGAATACCTATAACATCACTAGGTCCTCTACTTCCTACTCTTTGTCATTTCGTGTCAAATTAACATACCTCGTGTGTCCATCTTGGGCTACTACCAGCCGTCCTTAGATTAGATCTATTATATCCTTGGTCCTTTGGACTACTACGGGTCCGAGCATCTTGCATTCTACAACTTTATCCTAACATAAGGGAGATCGACATTGTCTCCCCTCAAGGATCTCATAAAGCGATATCTCGATACCTGACATACGATCTATTGTCGTGAGAAAACTCAATCCGCGTTACATGATCATTCCAAATTTCTTTCAAGTCTATTGTATAGACTCTCATCATAGCTTCTAGCATTATAGCTTTTGCTTCTCAATACCCATTCTTTTCCAGTTCGTAATCGCTACTATCTTCCGTTCATAATACTATACTGGTTACACTTTTGCTCGTTAGCGTTCTATAACCTTTTACTACATACGTCAACCTTAGTATCACGAATGTGTTTCCATTCCGAATACCACCATACTCATACTACTCCTTTCTAGCTACTTCTATCTTCGAAAGCTTGATCCATCATATAGAAGTAAAGGAATTTGTTGAGAGATCACTATGATCATGAACACTTGTTCTATTGCATAGTTAGTACAGAAGGTGGCCAGCCTTTAGTACTTGACAAGCAATTAAACAACATGTGGTATCCTACTAGGCTTCTATCACACAGATAGATAGTCATTCGACAATACCTCCCCTTCTGGAAGGGTTGTTCTTCTCAGCTTATATGAAATGAAAAGGAGAGAAAAGAATGAATTGAAGAGAATTGAATATATAAAAAATATACTGCCACAAAATATCTGGCTTGGAATCTACCTCTGAACTATAGAGGTTTATCATAGGAGAACAAAACATATATGTATATATATCAACATCAGGTATTATAGCATCGTATTTTACATGCCTAAATATTTTTGATATTCTGTCCATCATTCTATGGACCCATGCTCTTGCTCGAGCTTATACACAATCACCTTTGAAACTCCCTCGACATCGAAAATCGAATCTGGGATCTCATTCTAGACATCATCGTTACTAGAATTTTATGCTTGCACCGCAACCTTCCTCGTATAGTAATACGACTCTCTATTGATAAGAAGGAATAAGTATTCAATAGGTAAATAATCGACTTAATTAGTCTATTCAATGATAATTTATACACCACCACGACCCGATTAGTAATACGACTCTCTATTCAATGAACATTATCCATCGAGTATACTTACAGTTTGTAAGCATTACACGACAAATAATGAGTGGAATTTTTACAGTTTATTTTTAAAACGGCTAATTTAGGCAATTTCTATTGGGTAATTTACTTCTCTTTATTATTTTTATCCGTTGTTTTTTAGCAAAGTATAAAAGCTTATTTCCTTCTAATCATTTTCTTTTATTATTCTCAAATTCAACTGTGTTTATTTCATTCTCTCTCAAGCAAAAATCCTCTTTCTCTTCAAGCTTTCCTTCTCTAACAATGGCACCTGTAGTAAAGATTATGTCTCAGACTGGGTTCATTTATGAGAAGAATAACTTCACTGCTTTGGTCAACAAGGGCATTCAGCAATCAGAAGACTATCACGAGATGATGGACTTCGTGAAGAATTGCAAGTTAAGTTTTGCCATGCTTGAATCACCCACAATCTTTTGTGAAGTTGTAGAAGAGATGTGGACCTCTGCAATTTACAACTCTACTGACAAAACCATCACTCTGACCATCAAAGGTAATGAATTCTGTATCAATAGTGATGTGATAAAAGCATATTTCAAGATTCCTGATGATAATGTAACTTCACCACACACTGACACTGATTTGATCAATATGCTTAATTCCATGCATTATGCACTTCCTACTAATAAGCTAAGTGATATTAGGAGATTAGGTGTTAGGAAGGAATGGAGCTTTATGTGTGATGTTGTAACTAAAGTTTTCTCTGGAAAAAATAGTAATTTTGATTCTGTGAACATTTCCATGCTTAACATGCTATACATGCTAGTTACAGACAAATTTTACAATTTCAGTGACCTTGTCATATATAAGTTAGGTTTTAAACTAGGTGAGTTAGCCAAAAGGGGAAAGAACATATATTATGCTAGATTTTTATGCTATTGGCTAACCATCTTTGTCAAGAAATTGCACTTGAGAACCCAAACAACAAATTAGCTTGTTGGGTTCAAGAGAGAAGAATCATTGCAGATTTGAACAGAACCAACCACCATAGGGATGCGCCAATGTTCTATTTCCCTATAATGCTGACACCTCAGATAAGTGAGGTAAGTTCATCCATACCCTCAACTATTCCAATATCCTCTATTTCTTTGACTTCAGGCATAGCTATGGCAACTGTGACAATGACCAAACAGTGGCCTACCAAAGCTGCCAAAACAACTGTAATTTCCAAATTCAAATCAAAGAAAACCCCCTCTGGTATCTCTCAAAAGGTACCAGTTGAAAAATCTACCAAAGCCAAAGAGGGGAGTGTGAAGGAGGGTCAGATAGGTGAGGGAAAGGGTGAACATCAAAGAAACCCCAAGGATAAGGTTGGAGAGTTGAGTGAATCCCAGCCTAGCCACACTGCAGTTTCCCAACAAACTGCAGTGCTTAAAAAGGACAAAAGCTCACTTCTAGCTGCATCCTCCCAAAAGGATGTAACTATTGAACAAAGCTCTCATCCAAGAGCACATGCCAAAAGGGTTAGGGACACAAGATCACCCCAAACTTACACTAGAAAGAAGAAATCCAAAACAACTGGGGATGCACAGGGCACACACACAGTGCAAACTGGTGCTAAAGACACAGTCCCTGCACCTTCTCAAATTCAGATTGATGTGGCTCCAATAAATGTGGAGTCACAGCCAAAATCTCTTATAATAGAAGCCACTGAAACACCATACTCACCAACTAACTCACTGGAAGTGGATATGATAAACACTTCAATTCCTGATTCCCCTTCTTTAACTCTGTCGGGGAAGCCAAAATCTAGTGCAAGTGAGCATCATCTTTTAGATGATTTGTTGGCTCACTTGCCAATTCTTTCAGATACTATTGTGACATCTGTGCCTCAAATAACTTCAATCAACATAGAGTCAACAATAGTTTCTCTTCCCACCTCATTCATTTCTACTCTCTCAATGGATATTGCTCATCCGTCGAGTAGTGATTGTATCCCGACGGATAAGCTTAACAGCAGTTATCCATCGGATAGCTTTACCACTCACTCGATGGATATCACTTATCCGTCGAGTGTCTCTGCACAACTTCAAACTTCAATTATTTCTAGTGCAGAAGATTTAGTGGTAATACAATCACTCTTAGGACTGAGAGAGGAGAGTGCTTTGTGTGAGAGGCTGGGTTGCTCCCAAGCAAAAGGAGAGGAAAAGAGTGAATCTCAACAATCCATTTATTCATGATTGGCAAAAGTGAGTGAGAGGAGTCCCACCTTAGTAGGTGAAGGTGAGGGTGTGAGGGTGGGGAGCCAGGGTGAGACCCTGATGCAACAAAAGAGAGAATATGAGAGAAAGGCAGGTACAGGAGAAATAAGGGTGGATCCAGCCATTGCTAGTGAGTCAATGATTGTGGATGATGCTGAAAAGGGAAGACAATTTCAGCAACATTACAAAGCCGAAATTGATAACATTTCCTTGGATGCTGACACTTTTACTCATCCTGTGTTAGCCTATCGATTGTTGGTTGCTCAGGGCAATGTGGAGGCAGAGTGGACTTTGAATTTGGTGCACACCACATAATCTCTTCAAAGAGATAAAGCTGTTGTTAACAGGATGCCTTCTCAAGCTGGAGAGCCATCTGAAGAATTTGGAGTAAATTCTAATGATGATGACTCTGGTTCTTTGGATGGACGCATGAACTTAGGGGGAGCTGAAGGCCCAAGTTCTGCTTTAAGTTTATCTGAATGAGCATAGGCAAATGAATCTACACCAGGACAATTTGAGGTGTCTTTGGTCAAACAAGTAATAGCTATTCAAGAGGCCCTTCAGGAAACTTCAGATGCTGGTACCAAGGCTGTTCTTCAAGCTCACCCGGACTGTCTACATTTAATGAAGATCCAGCACTTAAGACAGAATCTCAGTGTGGATGAATTGAAAAGAGATATAGCTGACTTGAAGACCTATAACTTTGAGAAGCTGGATTCAGTAATGCCATATGGTACCATGCAAGATCTACTACTAAGATTAAGGAGAGAATCAGAATCTGAAAAGAAGCTTCCCAAGCTGGAAAACAGAGTTCAAGTTATTGAAGACTCAGTGGCTATTCTTCTTCAAAATCAACAGACTCAGAAAAACCTTCTCATACAACTGACTAAAGCACAAGGCCTAACTCCTCAACTTGATGATAACAAAAAGGGGGAGAGAGAATCAAGTAAGGGGGATAAAGGACCAACAGAGGGGGAGAAACTTCAAGTACAAATCAGCAAAGTAATTGTACCTTCAATTACTATCTCCAAGCCACCAGTTGCAGATGGTATAGATCTAATTGAAGCAGCAGCAGCAAACTTGAAAGTTGCTGAAAAAGGAAAGTTGAGTTTAATCAACTGGGAAAAGATTGATGAGGAAATTCAGAGAAAGTTTAAACTAGTTGAGGAGCCAGTTAAATCAGCCATCCATCACTCTCATGTCAAGCCAATCGGTGTGAATGAGATGAGTATGAACTATCTGGAGAAAGTACAATCTTCCTGCATCAAATCACAAAAGGCTGAAATAATTCTCAAACCAAGGGCAAATTATCCAAAGTCATCTTTGAAGAATCCCTTGGACACTGTGTATGAGACACCCAAGCCTGATAAAAAGAAGCTTCTGTCAAGATCCATTGTCTTCTATAAAGATCCAGCTGATTCAGCCTCAAAAAGGAGAATTGCTAAGATTTTCAGAAATAGAAAGGAAATTTGTGTGGTAGCTGGACATCCACAATTTGCTCAAGCAAAGAAAGAAGAGAAAGCAAGATTAAAGAAGGAAAAGAGACAAGTTGCTCTAGATGCAAAGAAATCTAAACAAAAGAAAGAGCAGATTGTCATCTTGGCCAAGCTACAGGCTGTAAACTCTTCTCAACAAATTCCCTCTCAACCATCTGAAGCTGATGAATCAAAGAAGAAGATTGAAGAACAGAAGAAATCCCCAAGAAAGAAAGAATTGGCTAGAAGAACAAAAAGGAAACTGGATGTTGTTGACAAGGAATTGGAAGATCAATTTCCTAAGGAATATACTCAAGCTAAAACTCAAGCATCAAAGCCCTCTGTGGTATTTGAAGACATAAGGGTGATGGACCCCTACAGGAACATACATGGAGAGCCTATTGTGCCAAAGGATGAGCCAATAGAGTGGAATAAATTACCAATTCCTGATTTCAACTTGCCAATCCCTACGAAGCCAAAAAGGACAAAATCAAGGGCAGTCAAGAAAGTGAAGCTGTCACCTCTCAAATCCAAGTTAGTAGTTAAAGCTCAACCCAAGGTCAACAGGGGAGACTACTTGTACTTGTGTGACATCAAAGAATTCTCAGATCTAAACCTTTATCTGGAGGAACTGGATGAAGTAAGGGCAATTGATGCATACAGAAACCTACCTAAAAGGTTGGTGTTCAAGTAAAAAGGAGGAATGGAGATTCAGTGGCCTCTTCATAGGATACTTCAAGAAAGCCAAGCTGTGTTGATCAAAGTCAATTCATCCTTCAAGAAAAACTTTGGGTTCAATATAACTGCAAGAAGACTAGTATTGAAGAAGATTGAAGAGCTGAGGAGTGTTAGAGCTAAAGATGCACTCCCAAAGACTCTAATCATCCCATACACAGGGAGAAGAGTGCATCTAAGGCCCTACTGGCTGATGGAATTCATGGATGACAAGGGTGTGAGAAGATTCTTCAGACTAGAAGACCAATTGAGTATCTCTAGAAATGAGACTCTCTTGGAGATGCAAGAAATGCTAGATCTCTCAGAATCTGATGAACTAGAATTCCACAGGCAGCTCCAGAATCAAATTGAAGAAAACAACAGAAAGCTTGGAAGAAGATCCAGACCTTCAAGGAACTAGAAAAAAAAAACTGCTCAGGCTAGAGGAGCATCTTGAACTGACTATAAGCCAAACCTTGTACATTTTGTTTAATTGAAGCACTTTCAGTTTTATCTACTTATCTTTAAAGATATATGTTTAGGATGTTTTTTTATCATCAAGTATCTCTTAATTTATGGCTACAATTCCAGTAGACATAAATTGGGGGAGATTGTTGTGAATATGTTGTGTACTTGATGATCACTTAAACAAAACATCTAAGTAGATTTTACTTAGTGAAATAATGTAGCACTCGACGGATAAGAATTATAGTCCCGACTGATAACTCAATATAGTCCCGACGGATGATTAACTTATTATCCATCGAGTGAGTAGCTTATGTAATAATAAGTTTGTAGCACAGTGATGTATGCACCTTTGTATAGAATCTTTAGTAGCATATAACTCATGTTGACTTTAACTAGATATGCAGAATAGGTTGATTAATTGTACATAAGTAATGTCTTGTAATTCTGTATAAGTGAAATGAAGTCAAGTGCCAAAATAGCTACCGACGGATGATTAACAAAGCCTTCGACGGATGATCAAATGACTATCAACGGATGTTTAACATAGCAGTCGACGGATGATCAATTAAGTCATCGACGGATGATCTGAAAGTCGATGGATGATCATATCAAGAATTCAAACATCAGTTGAACAGTGAAAGCTGACACACAGCCGTCAAGTTGGATACAAACACATTGTGGAAGCCCATTAACTGGGTAATAGAGGATGAAAAGCAGCAAAGATTAAGACTGTTAGATTTTATATTTGTTCAGTCTTTTTGACTTTGTAATCTTGGTATTATATAAACCAAGAGAGTAGCAAATAGAAATATAACTGAGATAACTGAGAGAAACTCAAAAACAGAGAAATCTTTGTAAGCATAATCTTTAGCATTTCCTGTATTCTCAGTAGTTCTATTTTGTAAGCAGCTGTGAGCATTTCTGCACACAGAGTCCTCTCGATATATTATATATATCTCTGGTGGAATTGTTTAAATCCACCAGAAAGTTTTTAAAGACTCTTGTTTTTAATTACTTGTGTTTTGATTCATTTAAGTTTATATTCCGCATTGTGCTAATCAAAACAAATATATCAATAATCGAGTTGAACATTTTTATTTCAAGAAAAAGGTTCAAGAATTCCATTCAACCCCCCTTCTGTAATTCTTGCTACATTGTTAAGGGACTAACGACTTCCCTTAACAATCCTAGCTTACCCATTCCATATCGAATCTGCTAACCCTAATTCACACTCAACTCAACTTAACCTGAGTATACCTAAGGTCTTTCCTATCTCATATGGCCTATTACTCTTATCTTACTCTCACCTATTCTTATTTCAGTGACCAATAACCTGCAGCTCTGATGTTAACTTGTAACAACCCAAATCCGGGGTCAAGATTTGGTGTCACTAAACAATCTTTACATAAAATAAAAGAATATTCAATTAACCCCTTGAATCCGGATCATTTACAGGTTATGGTATGAAACAAGAATCTAATCTTCTTCAACTTACAACAACTAGAATACAAGTGCAAATACCTTTGTACTAATGCTCTTGTCATATTCTTCTAACTTCTTCAACCTCTCACATCGGAGATTTCTCTAACTTCTGCTGTCTATCAAAGCTATTCACTTTTATCCTTATCTGTTTCTTGCATAAATAAGAATTTACAAAGAAAAAGTGAGCCAAAAATGCCCAGCAAGTATATAATTTGAGTTTCAAATATCAATAACAAAGGAAAATTCCCGGACAAAATATCTAAACAATTTTAAACAGTTTTAATTATTCGAGGAAGTTGAGCGACTAAACCTTGGCTGTTACCAGCCTTTAGTTATAAATCCAAAAGTGACAAGTGATTCCCAGATTCATCTCCTAAATCAAGGTTTTGTCTGGTTTTGGTATCATAAAATTTTTCGAGAGAGAATGCCATTAATGGCGATCAACAACAAATTAGACTGGACACTAGTTCACACTTATATCCTGTTGATCAGTCAGGATATAGTGTAGATCTATACCCAATTGTATAGATCCATTCAGGTACCTAGGCTCTATCGCCCAAGGGTCCGGTCCATCCCGACCCATAGGATCCAGTTCATCACTGGCCCTTACAGTAAACATCCAGCCCGTAGAGTGTTTTGATGTCAAATCATTTTGAATTCAAAACATCCAAACTCAAGGTTCGCAAATAACCCGAAAGAATGAGTATCTGCTCAAGAGAGCAATCGAATTATAGGAACAAAAATGAAAGGAACACGCATAAAAAGAGTAATTGCAGCGAAATGTAAAACATTTAACTATTCTGAACTTAGAATATGAATGAATAAATATTTGCAGTATTTTAGGAGAAAGGTTAGAAATACTTGCCTCATTAAGCTTTAATCACTATTACTAGTTGACTTTGATTCGACTTGAACGTTCGGCTTTATCGTCAAACTACTATCCCATTTTGGATACAATCCCAACATTCAGGCCCTTCGATTAGAACTTCGTTGATCTTGACGTCTAATCACTAGATCGTTCTTAGTCCGATATCGATACTTGGGTTTTCCGTCTAGGACCTACAGGGTTAAAATATTCTAATTCAGATAATCGCTTAAGCTTATCATCAAATCGCTATCACTTCTACACATACAATTTCATAACCCAACTCATATTTATACGTATTATTGAAATACACATAGCAATTATGGTTCACATCTTCGAAACTCGATTCGGTATTTATTTTCGGAAAGTACGTATACTCGTCATTTTGAAAAACAGGGCAATCGATTATTTATAAATTATTTTATCTCAATCGCACTTGAGTTCATATAATATAAGTGTATATGGTTATTCGACATCTCCGATAATTTCGGGTCACACTCCCGTATTTTCGGAATCAATTTCCCGAAAATCGGGCACCGTCTCCTTTGTTTATCGGCCTACCCGTCGAAATCAAATCGACGTCAAAACACAACAACAATCGCAATACAGTGTAGTCCACCATCCAATTCATCAATCCCAACCACCAATACGAACTCAATTTATTAATTTTTATTCATTTTCGTTTCGTAATTAATATCACGAATTAATTTATTTAATTTATAAGCGTAGGACTTAGATAAAAATCATCATCGCCCACCGTCGGTTCGCCGAGGCTCATCACCGACGGTGATAAAACTCGTGGGTTCCCGTTTATAGCGGGCGTCCAACACGAATCCCACCAATTAATTATTAAGAATTTTCCGCACTAATTTATTTTATTTCACGAAAATCCATCAATTAAATGCCTGCAGAAACCGAATTAAATCAGAAAATAACCGAACTAACACATGAGCAACAACACAGCAAGCTAACAGTCACCACCCCCACACACGCCTCACGCGCCACTCATACACACAAACACCATCGATACACACACACACATGCAAAACACACACACACATAATCACGAACACACACCATCACACACATATACCAAGCACGTATGTATATGTACTTCAACAAGAGAAAACAAAATCGAAACCAACCGGAATCTGACGGCCGAAAACCTACCGGAAAAGAAAGGGAATCGCAGGACAGTCAGGGAAAAGAAAGAACAGGGAGAAGGAAGAAACAGGGGAAATCGAAGGGAAAGATAAGGAAGAGAGATGCAGAGATAGAGAGGGAGCAGCCGGAGGGAGAGAGAGATGGATTACAGAGATGAGGGAGATGAGAGTCCGAGAGATTAAACAAGGAGGAGGATAAATTTTGGGGCAAATATCTGTTGTTTATTCATTTTTTTCCCGTTGTTAGCCTTGTTTTGACCCGAATTAACTTATTAACGATATCATTGTGAATCGAACCATATCGGAATAATTCCAAAACACTCTTTAAATTTTTGAAATAATCAGAATCTGATAAATTAGAATTTTCGTAATTTTTAAAACATTTTTGAAATGCAATTTATATCTGTATTTAACAATTTAACGAATAAAGGTGCAGGTAAATAAAAGCCAGAAAATTTCTAAAACAATTTTAAAATTCTCGAAATATTTTAAAGTTAATAAAATAAAATTTTCATGATTTTTGAAACATCTTGGAATTAAATATTGATTTTACAATTAAATGCAATTAGAAAATCATTTAAAGATAAATAATCAATAAAATATTGATTTCTAAATTTTATAAACTCCTAAAAATAATAAATAAAATTATAAAGCAATAAAAATAATTTTAGAAACAATTTTAGCATTTATAATAATAAATATTCAATAAAATCACTTTAAAAATAAATTAAGTTCATACAACTCGATAATTAATTACAAAATTAATCTTCGCATCCAACAAATCACAAACAATTAATACTACAGCGACACATAGCTGACAGAACCATCACATATTTTATTTGTTTAATAATTCAATAATTATATTTACATATCGAGTCCGAAAATAGGTTACTTAGCCGCTAAGTAACTATATAACGATACAATTTTAATACCCGATTTGGATAATTATCAAAACACATCCTCTTATAAAACACTTTATACAAAAATAAGATAGTAATGTCTCGCCTTTTAAGAATATGGATTCTTATCGATATATAAAATGATTAGCGTATCGAAAATTTCACACCGGGACTCGTATAGGTCAAACCGTACCCCGGATCGAAAAAGTCAAAACACGAAAAGTGTTCAGAATTATGAGATTAGGTTAGAAAGGATCGGAAGAGTTTCGGGTTGTAAAAACACAAAAACGGGTGAAGTGGGACGATTCCAGATTCTAAAAATTAATTTTATAATTATGTAAAAATAATCATTATTAATTCTATAATTTCTTATAAAATTATACAGCAATCCAAAAATTACCAGAAAATACTAAAATTATCTATATTTAATTCTGGATAATTAAAAATTAAAATATTTAAATTCTATCAGAAATAAACATCCAAATATTATTATTCATCATCAAATAATTCACCAAATTCTCATAAAATCACATAATGATTATTTATTGATAAAAATAATTACATAATATTTCTCAGACGTTACAGATAGTGACTTGACAGTCACATGCGTTGATTGTATGTAAAAGAAATGTGGCAGCCTAATTACTGGTTTCAGAGAACAAAGAAGCATTACCATTTTCATGCAACTAAGAAGATATTGAAATATGCTGAAATAGAGTATTGAAAGAGCATGAAGTTAGACTAGATTTGTTTTTATTTTATTACCTTATCTTACTGTCATGTAACTTGGTGATATATAAACCAAGTGTAGCAAGTAGAACAACTAACTATGCAAGCTTATTTTTCAGAGAAATAGATTAGGCTGTATTTGTAAGAATTTCTCCGTAGTGTTGTTTGTTCAACTTGTAAAGCAATTGTGAGCTATTCAAAACTTCACAGAGTTCTCTCTCTCTCTCTCTCTCTCTCTCTCTCTATATATATATATATATATATTTATATATATATATATATATGGTGGATACTTTCAAATCCACCATAAAGTTTAAAAGCTTGTGTTTTATTACTTAGTGTTTTGATTTATATTGTTCTTTTATTCCGTATTTACTGCAAATCAAATAATGTTATATATATTGAGTTAGAATATTTTTAAAATCTGAAAAAGGAGCCAGAATTACATTCAACCTCCCTTTTGTAATTCTTGTTGTATTGTTAGGGAATAACAAGGGAACCCAACCAAAATCCAAATGGACCTTTCTTAACAGGTCATGGGATGACATCTTGAAGGAGGTCAAGGAAAAGCCCTTCTAAAATCCCCCGAAGCTCATGCTCGCACCTCTGAAGAATCGAGCAAGAGAAAGCACTGCGGATATCACGGGCATAGAACTGAAAATTGTTTTTCTTTTAAAATATTCATTGAAGATCGAATCATGTAATATCCCATATTTTCAATTATTATTATTATTATTATTATTATTATTTTGAATTGTTTATGTGATTTTATGTGAATTTTGGTGAATTATCTGTTAATTGGAGTTGATGTTTTGGATGTTTATATATGATATTCTTTGAGTATTCTAATTTTTATATGTCCAGAATAAAATATAGATAATTGTGATATTTTTCTGGTAATTTTTGGATTGTTACATGATTTTATAATGATTTATGATTTATTAATTATTTTCTGAATAATTACCAAAATTATTTTATAAAGTCGGGAATCGTTCAACCTCAACCGTTTTTGCGTTTTTATAACCCGAAACTCTTCCGAAAACTCCTTTTCAACCTAATCTGGTAATTCCGGACATTTTCCGTGTTTTAACTTTTTCGATCCGGATTACGGTTTGACCCGTGCGCGGCCCGGTGCAAGATTTTCGGTACGATAACCATTTCGATAAATCAACAAAACCCGTTCTCGAGAGACGGGATATTCTTACATTATTTTTCGTATATAGTGTTTTATAATATGCCCGGTTTTGAAAATTATCCAAATCTGATATTAAATTGTATCGTTTTATAGTTATTTAGCGACTAAGTAATCTATTTTTGGATCGTTTTGTAGTTACTTAGCGGCTAAGCAACTAATTAATCGATCCAAAATGATCCAGAACGAACCAATATTATGTAAATATAAATAGCCTATTTCTTATTTCATTTTTTTCGTTTATTCATTTGCAACCAGTAAAATACAATAAATACAGAGAAAAACCCTAGAAACCGATACGTTCCTGAAAATCAAACGCACAAACGAAGGCGTTATCGAACTCCGATTCGAGCGTACAATATATCAAATCAAAACTCTTGGAAAGTACTTTTTCATTTAATCAACCATTTCAGTGCGGAAATCAAGGTGATTTTCTTATTTAATTATTTTAATACGAATTATTTAATGAATAAAATATGAATTTTTTCAGACGTGATTATTTGAGTGTTTTGATGATTCCATGTTGTAGAGCATGTTTTTCTGGTCAATTTCATATATTATACTTCAAAAATAGAGTTCAATATCATGTAGTAATTGAAATTTGATTTTCTGAAAATTATTTGGAAATGTGTTCTTGGTGTTCTTGAAGAGTTCTGAGAATCAAACCCAAATTTGAAGGTGATATTGAACACCAAATCATAAGTATTTGTAACTGTTGTGAAGCCCTTGATTCCCTCTATCATATTCTGCAATCAAAATGATCAAAGGAGGTATCGATTTTGAAAGTCGATTTTTGTATTTAATTTTCGAATTGGGGGTTTCTTGATTGTTACTCGTTTATTGATTTGGTTTATGCAGAATTATAGATCGTCTTTCTCTGAGTTTAATGGTATTTTTGATTGAATTTATCGTGTCCCACTTGAAGTCGCCGGAAAATCTTGAATATTCGCCGGCTTTAATGAAGCTTCTGCCGGCGAATGGTTTCTGGAATCGAGTGGATGTCGTTGCTGTTGTTTCCGGACTGTAGGAATAATTTGTGATTGACTGGGACAAAAATCGGAGCAACCTTGGCTGTGCAGAGGTGAACCGAGGTTCGCCGGAGCAATCATATGATCCGCTTTTGATCCTGAAAATCCCTTCTTTGTTTTCCAGAACTGTTTGTGGTATTTTCTTATATAAATAATTTAAAAATCCTATTTTTAATTTCTAAAAATTCATTTTATTTTGAAAATCATTATTTTAATTCTGAAAATTTATTTTTAATTCAAAAATAAATCCAAATTATTTAATTAATTTATTTTAGTTGATAATTAATTATTTAATTAGTCAATTAAATTAAATATTAATTGATTAATTAATTTAGTTAGTTATTAATTAATTTTAATTGATTATTTAATTAGATTTAATTATTTATTTTGATTTAAAAATTCCGAAAAATAGTTTCGAGTTTTAAAATATTATTTTAAATTATTTTCCAGGCTCGATAATTCTTATAAAATTATTTTCGGGTATTCGAGCCCTATTATTAAATTATTAAATGATTCGGAGACCCGTTTTAATTTCGAAAAATGTTCAAAAATTCATAATAAATCAACCGTTCGTCCGTTTAATACGAAACGAACGCCTCTAGACTCAGAAAAATATTCCTCTTTCATTAAAAATACTTTCGAGACCCAAATCCTTTTGTTTCGAAAGGTCACTTATTTTATGAATCATTCTCAGTCGCGTAGTGACTGAAAAATCATATTTTTGCCCGATTTTAGTTTTAAACGTACCGAATCGAATGTTTTGACGAACCGAGACATATATGATTTGAATTATTTGATACGTGGCTTATATGATTATGTGCTATGTGAAATATGTGTGTACGTGGGTCAATGGTCTTGTATTTGACTGTCTTTTTTATGTGCGGGCTATCGTATGGGTAGACATTAGAGTTTTGACACGCAGTTCGTCGAATAATTATCGATTAGACGATTAAAGTGTGATCTTCTAATTATAGATACGAGTCTTTCAAGATGATCAGGACCAGATGGAATGGTTGAAGGCTAGAGTTGAATAGTATGGAATATTGGGTTGCAGCACTGCATGAGCAGCAGGCTAAAGGATTAGTAGAATAAAGACGGTGATGTTTTGAGATAAAATTTCAGAATAGATGTGTTCCTACGAGTGTGACTAACTACTAAAAACCCAAAGGCAAATATCCTTATCATCACTTGTTCAAGTGATATTTATTTTAAATCTTATCATGCAAGTATTGCTTTCCTCAGTTCGGAATAGATAAATGTTTAACATATCGCTGAATTAAATGATTCTGTTTATGCAAGTACTTTTCTGCTATTCTATGTTCAGAATAGCTAAGTGATTTTACTTATCAAATTAATGGATTTATAAATGTTTTGGATTTTGAGAAAAATGATATGGTTGCGAATATTCCTGCCCAAGTAAATGGGGAAATAAAATTATTTATAAGGGTGTCGAGTATTATGACCCCTCTCAATAAAATGTTTTAAGATTGGATCATAATCGCGTAAGTGACCGGGACAGACGGTCCAGCGGAGGGCTATTTCTAAGTGTCATATGGAATATTATGACACAATTTTTGCCACAGGCAGGTATATTGCCTTTTTGTTTGAGTACTCGTGTTTTGGGGTCATGTTTCTACGAATCATGACTCAGTTCTATCACACGGGCTGATCAGCATATGATAGTACATCCGTCGGAGAATGATCCCAATCTAAATTATCATATCATTTTTGATATTCATAGAATAAATGATTTATCAACTGTTTCTGTTTTGGAATAATGGTAAAATGCAATTTTGTTTCAGATTTTGATTTATGCTGATACTTACATTGTTGTTAAATATCAAAGGTGGTATTAGTATAGATGATTGATATTGACTTCAGTATGGGATGTTGTGAGCATCAAAGTTCGGTCGTCACTATGAAACCTCAATCCAAATTAACCTATTTAATCAATAAGTAAATGCCACCGGAAGATATTTATCATTTATGACCCCAAACTACTCCAAGATCTTTGAAGGTTACAGTTCTAGAAACAAGATATCCAAATTCCACAAATAAATTTTTCACTTTCTTTTAAAACTCTTTTAAATAAATTCCAATTCAAAACTAACCCGCTAGTATACCTTTGAAAAGAAGTATACTAGGCCCAACTATAAAATAACACAATTATAATATAATATAATATAAACAACTTTACACAATAAAACTTACACTAGTTCGTAACTTCTGGACCGACCACCTTCTAAAAGCTTCTTCTTTGCTTCCTCGAATTACGCAGTTAAACAACGCAAGCTAATCCTCACTGGAGGTTAAATTTGAAAACAGGCAAGTATGAGCGGAAGAAATGCTCAGCAAGATCATTATAGCAAATATAGGATCGCTGTTGTGTATATGTTGTGTATTTGATGATTTCATGAACAAAACACCTTGGTAGATTTTACTTAGTGAAATTGTAGCACTCGACGGATAAGAATTGTAGTCCCGACGGATGACTCAATATAGTCCCAACGGATGATGATTTATTATCCATCGAGTGAGTAGCTTATGTAACAATAAGTCTGTAGCACATTTCTGCAAACAAATTGTTTATAATCTGTAGTAGTACCTAAGTCATGTTGACTTTAACTAGATATACAGAATAGGTTGATTAATTGTACATAGATGATGTCTTGTAATTCTGCATAAATGAAATGAAGTCAAGTGCCAGATTGCTACCCGACGGATAACCAATAATGAATTCGACGGATGATCAACAACCCGACGGATGATCATTAACTCGACGGATGATCATGAAACCGACGGATAAAGATATCAAATATCTGTTGACAGTGACAACACAGTCACATGCGTCGAGTGTATGTAAATGGAATGTGGTAGCCTATTCAACTGGGTTTTCGAGAACAAAAAAGCATTGCCATTTCCATGCTATTATGAAGATATTCAAAGATGCTGGAATAGAGTAATGAAGTAGCATTGTATTAGACTTGATAGTTTTTGTTTTATTATCCTGTCTTATTACTTTGTAATCTTGGTGATATATAAACCAAGAAGCAGCAAATAGAATAGCAACTAAGGAACTAAGCAACCAAGAGAGAAACATTTGTAAGCTGCATTCTTAGCATTTCTCTCATTCTTAGTTGTTATCATTTTGTAAGCAGCTGTGAGCTTTTTGCACACAGAGTTCTCTCGATATATATTATATATCTCTGGTGGAATCATTCAAATCCACCGGAAAGTTTTTAAAGACTCTTGTTTTTAATTACTTGTATTTTGATTCATTTTACGTAACCATTCCGCATTCTGCTAATCAATTCACACTTATATATATATTTGAGTTAGAACATTTTTATTCAAGAAAAAGTTTCAAGAATTCCATTCAACCCCCTTCTATAATTCTTGTTACATTGTTAAGGGACTAACAATTGGTATCAGAGCAAGCTCTTCAAGAACAAAGAGTTTAAAGATCAAAACAATACAGCAAGATGAACAAGAAGGATGTTAGAGTCAAGATTCCTTTTCTGGATAAAAATAATTACCATCATTGGAAGGTAAAGATGCATCTTCATTTGCTTTCTCAAGATGAGGCCTATGTGGACTGCATAGAAAGAGGTCCTCATGTACCAATGAGAGCTGCAACTGGAAATGAGCCATATGTCCCTAAGTCAAGGCATGAATGATCTGATCCTGACATTGAACAAGTCAGGAAGGATAAAAAGGCCATGAATATCCTGTTTAATGGAGTTGATGGTGATATGTTTGACAACATTATCAACTGAAAAACTGCCAAGGATGTTTGGGATACAATACAGATCATCTGTGATGGCACTGAGCAAGTTAGAGAGAACAAGATGCAGCTACTGATTCAGGAATATGCGCATTTTCATAATGAAGAAAGTGAGTCACTCACTGACATTTTTAGTAGGTTTCAAAAACTGCTAAATGCTCTAATATTGCATGGAAGGGTCTATCAGACAAAAGACTCCAATCTGAAATTCCTTAGATCTCTTTCAAAGGAATGGAAACCAATGACAGTCTCATTAAGAAACTCACAAGATTATAAGGAGTTTACTTTGGAGAGACTGTATGGCATCCTGAAAATATATGAGCTTGAAATAGAGCAAGATGAAAGGATGGAGAGAGGAAAAAAGAAAGGAGGGTCCATTGCACTAGTTGCTGAGTTAGAGAAAGAGAAGGAGATGAAGATGGAAGATGTTGAATCAACTTCAAGGGTCTTTGAATACAAGGGCAAGGGGATTGCAGTAGAAAGTGAAGATTCTTTGGGCCAAGATGACATGGAAGACATTGATGAACATTTAGCATTTCTTTCCAGAAGATTTGCCAAGCTCAAGTTCAAAAAGAACTTTGGAGCAGCCAAGCCAAATAGAAACATGGTGGATAAATCAACATTCAAATGTTTCAAATGTGGCTTGGCAAGGCACTTTGCCAGTGAGTGTAGAAAGCCAAATTCCAGCAAGAAAAAGTTTGAGCCTGTGGATTATAAGCAAAAATACTTTGGGCTACTCAAACAAAAGGAAAGGGCTTTCATTACACAAGAAAATGATTGGGCAGCAGATGGTCTGGATGAAGATGAAGATGTCAGCTATGTCAATCTAGCCCTAATGGCCAAGTCTGATGAAACAGAAATAAGTTCTTCAAGTAATCAGGTAATTACTACAAACCTTGCACATTTATCTAAAGCTGAGTGTAATGATGCTATAAATGACATGTCTACAGAGTTATATCATTTGTGTGTTACACTTAAGTATCTTACTAAACAAAATGCTAAAATTAAAAAAACAATTTGTTTTTGAGTGAGAGAAATAATGTGCTAGAGTCTCAGTTCATTGATTTTGAAAAATTAAGAATTGAGTGTAAGATTGCCCAGGAGGAATTAACTGAGTTCTTGAAGAAAGAAGAAATTTTGAAGAAGCAGCTCGAGCGTGAACATGAGGTGATTAAGGCATGGAAAACATCTAGAGATGTCCATGCTCAAATCACCAAAGTTCAAGGAATCGAGTCCTTCTGTGATGCAGCCTGGAAAAAGAACAAGGAGAAACTAGAACCAAATTTGGTGGATGGAGTGCTAACAGATGTAGACTCGACGGATGATGAGGGTCATCCGTCAGATAACCAAAAGGGTTATCCGTCGACTGATGAAAATCCCCATCCGTCGGTTGTTAGCAAGCCTATCAGTAAAGCCAAACTTGTTAAGTTGAATGAAAAGTATGAATCTGTTTCCAAGAACTTTGTTTCAGGAGAATTGAGTCAAGTTAAGAAAGGGAAAAAGGCTAATGTTGGTCACATGACTGTCAAACAGTTAAGTGACAGACTTGAAAAGATTGAGGTGAAAACAGAGACTAAAAAGAAAAATAATAGAAATGGTAAAGTAGGGATTAACAAACACAATAACTACACACCTGATAAATATACTCCTAGAAAAATCTGTGTCAAGTGTGGTAGTGTAAATCATTTGTCTGTTAATTGCAAATCTGCCATGCCTACTTCCATGTCTGTGCCACCTCACTTTCCCAACATGAATGCCATGCCTCCCATGCCTATGAATGCTATGTCTACACAGAATATGAATGCACAATTTTCTAATATGCCATTTGCACCTAATCCATATTATGTTGTATTTAGTATGCCACAAATACCATTTAGCATGCCTTACTGGAATAATATGTTTACTAATAGCATGTCATTCCCTGTTGATTATAATATGCATGATAATTCTGTTGCAATGAATGGTTTTAAAGGCCCAATTCAAATGACCAAGGATGAATCTGATATCCCCAAGTTAAATAAGATAAAGCCTAAGAAACAGAAAAAGAAAGCTAACAAGGCAGGACCCAAGGAAACTTGGGTACCAAAATTAACTTGATTTGATTTTGATGTGTGGAGGGAAACAGAAAGAATCTTTGGTACTTGGATAGTGTTTGTTCAAGACACATGACTGGTGATTCTACCCTGCTCATAGAGTTCAAGGAGAGAGCTGGCCCAAGTATTACTTTTGGAGATGACAACAAGGGTTATACTGTGGGATATGGCTTGATTTCAATGGACAATGTCATCATTGAGGAGGTTGCCTTAATGGATGGTCTCAAACACAACTTGTTGAGTATCAACCAGCTTTGTGATTAAGGCAATTCAGTAACCTTCAACTCAGAAGCCTGTGTTGTAACTAACAAAAGAGGCAACAAAGTGGTTCTCACTGGTGTGAGAAAAGGAAATGTGTACCTAGCTGATTTCAACTCATCTAATGCATAATCTGTTACTTGTCTTCTCAGTAAAGCAAGTCAGGATGAAAGTTGGCTATGGCACAAGAAGCTATCCCATTTAAACTTCAAGATCATGAATGAGCTAGTAAAGAAAGAACTGGTTAGAGGCATTCCTCTAGTGGAGTTTTCTAAGGATGGATTGTGTGATGCCTGCCAAAAAGGGAAGCAGATTAAAGCATCATTCAGGAAGAAACTTGATTCAACAATTGAAGAACCTTTGCAACTGCTACACATGGATTTGTTTGGACCAGTCAATGTGTTGTCCATCTCAAGGAAAAGATTTTTCCTAGTAATTGTAGATTATTTCTCAAAGTTCTCTTGGATATATTTCCTAAAGTCTAAAGATAAGGCTAGTGAAATCATCATCAATCACATAAGTCAAGTCAATAATCATCCTGATTTCAAGGTTAAAAGAATCAGGAGTGACAATGGAACTGAGTTCAAGAATTCAGTCATTTGAGCATTCTGTGAGGAAAATGGGATTCTGCATGAGTTTTCAGCAGCAAGAACTCCACAACAGAATGGAGTAGTGGAAAGGAAGAACAGATCACTTATTGAAGCTGCAAGGACAATGCTTGATGAATCTCAACTGCCAACATATTTTTGGGCTGAAGCTGTAAATACTGCATGCTACACTCAGAATATTTCCCTGGTTAATCAAGAAAGATGCATGACTCCCTATCAATTATTCAAGAACAAGAAGCCAACTCTAAATTTTCTTCATGTCTTTGGCTGCAAATGCTATATTCTGAGAAATCAAACTGATCAAAATGGGAAGTTTGATGCTAAAGCAGATGAAGGAATTTTTGTAGGATATGATGTTGGTAAAGCATATAGAGTCTAAAATCCAAGAACCAACATTTTTGTGGAATCAATACATGTTGTGTTTGATGATAAAAAGATTGAAGGACTGCAAGATGGAGATTACCATGAGAGCCTCAAATTCGACAATGTGGAGATGGTTAGTGATGACAGTGATGATGAAAGTGATCAAGAAACAGTATCAAAGGATAATACAGAAAAATCTTTTACCAATGAAGCACAAAACTCAACATCTGTCGAGTTGCATAATGCTTCATCCGTCGGGAGGCAATCTGCGTTATCCGTCGGGATACAACCAGCTTCATCCGTCGGTACTCAAAATTCACCATCCGTCGGGTTATCAAAAGGAGCAGGAAGTCAGGATAGATCACCTATAGAAAGTTCCCCTTTCTCAAATCAAAGATCCACAAACTCAGGGGGAGTTTCTAACAATCAAAACTCAATCACACATCAAGACATCAATGAGGCCTCTTCATCTAGAGCTAATCTAACTCAACAAAGAAAATGGACAAAAGATCACCCCTTTGAGCTCATAATTGGTGATGTTTCTTCTAGAGTTCAAACCAGGAGAGCAACTCAAGAAGAATGTCTATACAACAGCTTTCTTTCCAAGGAAGAACCAAAGAAGGTAGAAGAAGCTTTGTTGGATCCTGATTAGATTTTAGCTATGCAGGAGGAGCTAAACCAATTTGAAATGAATAATGTATGGAAGCTGGTGCCCAAGCCTAAAGGAAAGAATCCAATAGACACCAAATAGGTATTCAGAAACAAGATGGATGAAAATGGCATAGTAGTCAGGAACAAAGCTAGATTGGTTGCTAAGGGCTATTTTCAACAAGAAGGAATAGATTTTGATGAAACATTTGCTCCTGTTGCAAGACTTGAAGCCATCAGAATCTTCTTAGCCTATGCAGCCCATGCCAATTTCAACGTCTATCAAATGGATGTCAAAAGTGCCTTTCTGAATGGAGATTTGGAGGAGGAAGTCTATGTCAGTCAACCTCCTGGTTTTGAAGATCCAAATTTTCCAGAACATCTCTATTATCTCTTGAAAGCACTTTATGGATTGAAGCAAGCACCTAGAGCCTGGTATGCACTTTATCAAAGTTCCTTTTGGAAAATCATTTCACAAGAGGTACTGTAGATAAAAATTTATTCTTTAGAAATGGTAATGGCTCTAGTATACTTGTTCAAATTTATATAGATGATATTATTTTTGGCTTTACAAATAAGAAACTTTGCAAAAAGTTTGCCAAATTGATGCAAAGTAAGTATGAAATGAGCATGATGGGAGAACTAACATACTTTCTTGGTTTGCAAGTTAAGCAAGTTAGTGATGGAATATTCATTAGTCAAACTAAATATATTTTTGATCTTTTAAAGAAGTTTGATCTAATGGATTGCACATCTGCAAAAACTCCCATGGCTACTGCAACTAAGCTTGAATTAAACACTACTGAAAAGTCTGTGGATATTTCAAGTTATAGGGGCATGGTTGGCTCACTTCTGTACTTAACAGCTAGTAGGTCAGATATAATGTTTGTTACATGTTTATGTGCTAGATTTCGTGCTGATCCTAGAGAATCTCACTTAATAGCTATTAAGAGAATTTTCAGATATCTCAAGGGAATACCAAAACTTGGCATTTGGTACCCTAGAGATTCTGGTTTTGATCTAACTGGTTATTCATATGCAGATTATGCAGGTTGTAGAATTGATAGAAAAAGTACAACGGGAACCTGTCAATTTCTAGGAAACAAGCTTGTGTCCTGGTTCAGTAAAAAGCGAAATTCAGTTTCTACTTCTACAGCTGAAGCTGAATATATTGCTGCTGGCAGTTGTTGTGCACAGATTTTATGGATAAAAAATCAATTGCTAGACTATGGTTTGCAAGTTGAGAGGATTCCTATTTTCTGTGATAACACGAGTGCAATTGCCATCACTGAAAATCCAGTACAACATTTAAGGACAAAGCACATAGATATCATGTACCACTTCATAAGGGAACATGTAATGAATGGTACTGTGGAACTATATTTTGTTCCAAGTGAGAAGCATCTTGCAGATATCTTTACCAAGCCACTGGATGAATCCACCTTTTCAAGGTTGGTAAGTGAGTTATGCATGCTTAATTATTCTTAAATCTATATGAAATAATTTGCATATTGAAATGCAGCCAGAAATTTAATTGATTTTTCAGTCTTGGATGAAATTTTGGCTAAGTCAAAATTTACATCTCGACGGATGATCTTTATCCATCGAGTTTGATCATCCGCCGGTATACTATTTGCTAATAAAAATCAATTATTTTTCTGGAATATTTTATAACTCGACGGATAACAGTCTATCCTCATCCGTCAATTTGTCTTAATCCTAGCCGTTAATTCCCTGAACATTATCCATCGAGTAAACTTACAGTTTGTAAGCGTAACACGATGTATAATGGGTGGAATTTTTACAGTTTATTTTTAAACGGCTATTTTAGGCAATTTTCATTGGTCACTTTATTTTACTTTATTATTTTTAGCAGTTATTTTTGAGATAGTATAAAAGCATATTTCATTTCAATTGCTTTTCTTTTATCATTCTCAAATCAACTGCTCAAATTTCTTTCTCTTTCAAAGCACTTACTCTCTCTCTTCAAGCTCTCATTCTCTAACAATGGCGCCCGTTGTCAAGATTATGTCTCAAACTGGGTTTATTTATGAGAAGAACAATTTCACTGCACTAGTAAATAAGGGTATTCAGCAATCTGGTGACTATCACAAGATGATGGACTTTATGAAGAATTGCAAGCTTAGCTATGCCATGCTGAAATCTCCCACAATCTTTTGTGAAGTTGTTGAAGAGATGTGGACCACTTCTACATAAAACTCAACAAATAAGACCATCACTCTAACTATTAAAGGTAAAGAATTATGTATCAATAGTGATGTTATAA